>NC_137013.1:28606261-28678692 GCF_032717465.1 Coenobita brevimanus
CCCTGTCCCCAGCCATTTCACTGCCCTGCTCCCAACTCACACCCCCCTCTCTCATATACCTCTCCACCCCATCCCTCCATCTCATCCACGGCCTCCCCCTCCCTCTTCCCCCTTCCACCTCACTCACATACACTCTCTTCGTCAGTCGTTCACCCTCCATCCTCTCCACATGGCCAAACCACCTCAGTGTGTTCCTCATAACGCTTCCTATCACATCCACATCCACACCACAACGCTCCTTTATATCCTCATTCGTCAGCCTGTCTCTCCATGTGATTCCACAGGCTCCTCTTAAATAACTCATTTCCACTGCTCTCACTCTTGACTTGTGTCCTTCCAACAACGTCCAAGCTTCACTTCCGTACGTTAGAGTTGGTATCACAATCCTGTCATGTAGTAACTTTTTCACTTCCATGCTCACTTCCCTGTTTCTTATCACTGCTTTCAAAGAACCAGCAACCTTTCTTCCCTGCTGTACCCTTTCATGCACTTCACCCTCCAAACCTCCATCCTTACTCATCACACTGCCCAAGTACTTAAACGTACTCACATTTTCCAATTCCTCACCATCCAACCTCGCTGTACATTCACTGACTTCACCTCTCTCAAAGACCATCACTTTACTCTTCCCTACATTCACCTTTAGATTCCGTTTCTTACACACTCTCCCAAACTCATCCACCAAGCCTTGCAGCTCCCCTTCGTCTTCACTCAGCAACACAATATCATCTGCAAACAACAGTACATGGAGTTTCCAAACACTATCCTCTCTCACCAGGGCCACTCCAACATCCACTACCCTACCTTGTACCTCTTTTATTACCCCATCCATGTACAGATTGAACAACCATGGAGAGATGACACATCCCTGTTTCAACTCAACTTTCAAAGAGAAAAATTCACTTAGTTCACCATCCACACGCACTGCAGCCTTTGCACCATCGTACATACTCTTCACAGCATTCAACAACTTCCCATCTACTCCATATATTCTTAACACTTTCCACAATCCTTGTCTATCCACCCTGTCATATGCTTTCTCCAAATCCATGAAAGCTGCATACAACTTCTTTCCCTTCTCTAGAAACTTTTCCACTAAAGATCTAAGAATGAATATCTGATCAACACAACCTCTTCCCTTCCTAAAGCCTCCGTGTTCTTCTCCAACTAATTTCTCTGTTCTTTCTCTAACTCTGTCAATAAGTATCCTACCATACACTTTTCTTATTATACTAAGAAGACAAATGCCCCTATGATTACCACACACTTCTTTTTCCCCTTTTCCTTTGTACAAGGGAATATTTATACCTGACTTCCAATCCTCCGGGACTCTACCTTCCTCCCAGGCCAATCTGCACATCTTCCACATCCATTCTACTACTATCTCTCCCCCATGCTTCAGCATTTCACCAAACACTCCATCAATTCCTGGAGCATTCCCCGATTTAACTTTCTTCATTGCTTCCACAACTTCTATCCTACTGATTTCTTCCTGTCTTCTCACCTCCCTCCTTCTCCCAGCCATTCCCCAGCCACTTATACTCGCATTACTTCCATCCTCTATGTTCAACAATTCCTTAAAGTGTTCTCTCCATCTGCTCACTTTTTCTCCCTTCTCCACTAGTAATCTACCATTTTTATCTTTCACTCCCCTGCTAACTTCACTTCCACCCTGTCTTACTCTTTTCACCTCTTTCCAGAACATTTTCTTACAGTCCCTCCACTTTACACTCAAATTCCTTCCAAATTCCTCATCCACTCTCTTCTAACTCTCTCTTATTAATCTTTTCACCTCTGTCTTTCTTTCTACATATAACTCTCTCTTCCGCCTCTCAACTTCTTCCACACCCCTATTTCTCATCCATTCATTGTATGCTTTCTTCTTTTGTGCCACAGCCTGTTTCACCTCTTCAGTCCACCACGCTGTTCCATGCACCCCCCTCCGTCTTCTCTTCCTTCCACACACCACATCACATGCTGTACATATTTCTTCTGTAAATATCCTACACACACCTTGCACGTCTCCCATCTGCTCCAATTCATATTTGCCCAATCGTTCCTCCACTTCTCTCTTATACTCTGCCTTTTTCTCATCCTCTTGTAACCTTTCCACTCTCCTTGCAACTACTCCTTCCTCTCGTCTTTCACTTCTTCTATTCCTTACTTGAATTCTAATTCTGGCCAGCACCAAGTAGTGGTCAGAAAGTCCACTCCCCCAACCTCCATAAACTCTTGCATCCATTACACATCTTCGCAACCTTTCATCCACACACACATAATCAATCATTGCCTTCCTTTCATTCAGTTCACCACCCACCCTTCTCATCACTCGCCATGTATACCTGTGGATCATTTTATGCCTGAAGAGGGTATTGGCTATCACCAAGCCCCTCCCAGCACAAATGTCCACTAACGCACTCCCATTCTCATCTGTCTCAGCAGGCACACCCCACTCACCAACTATTCCATCCACCTTCATATTCCCAACTTTACCATTCATATCACCAATCAAAAACACTCTCTCATTCCTTCCAAACTTTTCCATGCACACTTCTACATTTGTCCAGAACTCTTCTCTCACTCTTCTAGCACGATCTTGCGTTGGCGCATACACACACACAGTCGCCCACATTTGTATTCCAACTTTCAACTTTACCCACACAATCCTTGACCCAACTGATCCATACTGTCTTATGCTCCTCTTCCATCTTTTACTCACAACTATACATACTCCTTCCTTTGCCCTCTCATTCTCACCTACTCCTGCGCATATACCCCATCCATACTCTCATTCTCTCACACTTTCTCCTTTCCATTTTGTTTCATTTATTCCACATACATCCACTTTCGCACCCTCAAGCACCTGGACAATCTCTCTCTCACCTCATCATTCGCTCCCCTTACATTCCACGTTCCGATAACCATGTCCTTTGTCCGGTCCTTGGTCGTCTTCATTTGGTCAGTCCTTGTCCGAGGCTTATTGTTTGTTTTTTAGTTAGTTGTTTTCCGGGGAGGGGCACTAACCCTCCGCCAACCCTTTTATTCGCCTTTTACGACAAGCAGGGATACTGGGGGAATATTCTTGAAAAAAAAACCTACCCCAGGGGGGGTAGGGGGGTCAGCGAAGGCTTTGTCTAACCCATGTAGGTCTAAAAGTCTCTCTTCAGTTTAATAAAGTCTTGTGGAGGTAGTAATGATACACTAAAACACACGGCAGGTCATGGGTGTGAAAGGGTTAACTTTATCCAGTAGTGGAGAGTTGACCGCCCCACAGGTGTCTGTGAATTACATTCGAAAATGTTAAAAAAAAAACTTGTGGAAATGGTTTTCACTTGTAAATTGAAGGCCAGATTTCGAAACGTTAACGGATTTATGTACATATGGTACACACACACACACACACACACACACACACACACACACACACACACATATATATATATATATATATATATATATATATATATATATATATATATATATATATATATATATATATACCTAGGCTGCTTCCCCCAAGGAAAGGGAGGTAGCCGAGACAGGACGACACACTCCTCATTTACTCATCCATTCAAACACATTCATTTGCATCTTAGCCCCAAGGGGAGAACGGACAGATCCTCACCGCACCACACCGCACAAGGGTCAACTGCGCAATGCAATCAGTGACATCCGCAGCAGGGCCCGACAGCAGAGCTGGTTTACCCCTGCCACATCATAACAGACCCATCCCCTTACCCGCGCCTGACCTGACTAGCTGATCAGACCAAATGCGGGAAAATATCCCCTCAAGGCTGCGTCATCACTTATTCATTCACAATTTCTCTCCATTTATTTCTGTCACACACAGCCACTCTTCCTTTCTCAACAGACATCCCTCTCGCATCCAGTGCTCTCTTCACACTGTCCATCCATCCTATTCGTGGTCTTCCTTTCAGCCTTACACCTCTCACATCAGATCTAGTTATCTTTTTCACCAATCGCTCATTATCCATTCTCTCCATATGCCCAAACCATCGCAACACCCTCTGCTCAACTCTACCAGCCATCTCCCGAACAACTCCAGTTCTCCTTCGCACTTCATCATTTCGCACTCGATCCATACGCGTCACTCCACACGTACTCCTCAGACACCTCATTTCCATTACATTCAAACATTTCCTCTCTGCTACACCCATATTCCATGTTTCAGCCCCATATAACGCAGTCGGTACCACAACACCCTCATACAGCCTTCTCTTTACATCCATCCTAAGCGAACGACATCTAAACACTTTTTTCATTCCTTCCATCACCTTTCCTACTTCATATGTAGGGTTATTGTAGGATTAATTTAGAATAACAGTGCTACAGTATATTAGCATAACTTCAGTGCTCAGTCGTTACAGAGGTACAGTTTCTGGTGACCATATGGGCGTAATTGGTCTGCCTCATAATTAACTCAAAAAGTCATCAGTAACTGCAGATCCGCAACGATTGAAAAACTCACTAGTGTTGATACAGCAGTTTTACTGAAAATTATCAGTAAAGTAACCCCCTTAAGTGAACAATATGTACCGGTATATTTATCGTAGGACACCCTCTGTATACAGTGTAGTTCATTTCACTGGGAGGTCAGATGATGCATTCTCTCTTAATTTCTATTCTTATCCACGTCTGTTTTCCTTAGCAGTTGTTCTGGTATTATGAGGGTAAGGGGTGAGACTGAATCAGGGAGGGATGAGGGTGTGACTGATGGGTTAATAAGTGGCTGTATTGTGGCCGTGATTCAAGGCTAGGGGTGAATCAGGGAGGGCTTCTCTCTCTCTCTCTCTCTCTCTCTCTCTCTCTCACACACACACACACACACACACACACACACACACACACACACACACACATACACACACACACATTTTAACCTTCCCTAACCTTCTCAGACCTAACTTAACCTAACATTACATAAACCTGACCCAGCCTAACCTGACTCACCCTACCCGTATTATACTCAACGCGTTCAAACAGCTGACGTTAGTATATCTTTTTCTGTTGCTGTTACCAGACGATTTTTATTCAGGAGAGACATTGCGAATACAACTGGTAAGATATCGCCTCCAACTGAGTCAATTCGTCCGTCAGATGCGCGTATTAATATTGATGTTGGATGAGGGGTTGAGTGTGTTGATGGGAGGTTATGCACACTCTTTGATATGACTGTGTGTGTTTACTGATAATGACAACAAAGATGATGATGAGGATGATGATGGTGATGGTGATGATAGAGATGATGATGAGAGCTGTGGTGATGGTGATGATGGAGATGATGATGAGGGCGGTGATGATGATGGAGATGATGATGATGATGGCGGTGGTGATGGTGATGGTGATGATAGAGATGATGATGATGGCGGTGGTGGTGGTGATGGTGATGATAGAGATGATGATGATGGCGGTGGTGATGGTGATGATGATGATGGCGGTGGTGATGGTGATGATAGAGATGATGATGATGATGGCGGTGGTGATGGTGATGGTGATGATAGAGATGATGATGATGGCGGTGATGATGGTGATGGTGATGATAGAGATGATGATGATGATGATGCCGGTGGTGATGGTGATGGTGATGATAGAGATGATGATAATGATGGCGGTGGTGATGGTGATGGTGATGATAAAGATGATGATGATGGCGGTGGTGATGGTGATGATAGAGATGATGATGATGATGGCGGTGGTGATGGTGATGATAAAGATGATGATGATGGCGGTGATGATGGTGATGGTGATGATAAAGATGATGATGATGGCGGTGATGATGGTGGCGGTGATGATAAAGATGATGATGATGGCGGTGATGATGGTGATGGTGATGATAAAGATGATGATGATGGCGGTGATGATGGTGGCGGTGATGATAAAGATGATGATGAGGGCTGTGGTGATGGTGAAGATAGAGGTGATGGTGATGGTGATGGTGATGATAGAGATGGTGATGATGGCGGTGGTGATGGTGATGGTGGCTGTGGTGATGGTGATGATGGCGGTGGTGATGGTGATGATGGCGTGGTGATGGTGATGATACAGATGGTGATGATGGCAGTGGTGATGATGGAGATGATGATGATGATGATGGTGATGATAAAGATGATGATGATGATGATGGTGGTGATGGTGATGATGGCAGTGGTGATGGTGATGATGGCGGTGGTGATGGTGATGATAGAGATGGTGATGACGGCGTTAGTGATGGTGATGGTGATGATAGAGATGATGATGATGGCGGTGGTGATGGTGGTGGTGATGATGATGATGGCTGTGGTGATGGTGATGATAGAGATGATGATGATGGCGGTGGTGATGGTGGTGGTGATGGTAGAGATGGTGATGATGATGATGATGGCGGTGGTGATGGTTGTGGTGATGATAGAGATGGTGATGATGGCGGTGGTGATGGTGATGGTGATGATAAAGATGATGATGATGGCGGTGGTGATGGTGATGGTGATGATAGAGATGATGATGATGATGATGATGATGGCGGTGGTGATGGTGATAGTGATGATTGAGATGGTGATAGTGATGATAGAGATGGCGGTGGTGATGGTGATGATGGAGATGATGACGATGTTGGCGGTAGTGATGGCAGTGGTGATGGTGATGATAAAGATGATGATGGCGGTGGCGGTGGTAATGGTGATGATGGCGGTGGTGATGATGATGATGATGGCGGTGGTGATGGTGATGATAGAGATGATAATGGCGGCGATGGTGAGGGTGATGATAATGATGATGGCTGTGGTGATGGTAGAGATGGTGATGATGGCGGTGGTGATGGTGATGGTGATGATAATGATGATGGCGGTGGTGATAGAGATGATGATGATGATGATGATGATGATGATGGCGGTGGTGATGGTGATGAGAGATGATGATGGCGGTGATGATGGTAATGATGATGTTAGAGATGATGATGATGGTGGCGATGGTGATGATAATGATGATGGCGGTGGTGATGATAATGATGATGTTAGAGATGATGATGATGGTGGCGATGGTGATGATAATGATGATGGCGGTGGTGATGATAATGATGATGGCGGTGGTGATGGTGCTGATAGAGATGATGATGATGGCGAGAATGATGGCGGTGGTGATGGTGTGTAGTACCCTGAAGTGCCGTGCTGTGGGTGGGTGTCCTGGCATATCCTGGGGCCACTGGTTCTCCTCATTCAGGAACCGGGCGGCCAAGCAGTTCTGAGCGATCGACGGCTTCCCCTGTACTGGACCCATCTCGAACCCTGCAGTAGTAGTAGTAGTAATAGTAGTAGTAGTACTAGCAGAAGCAATAATAATAATAATAATAATAATGAAGTACACTGGTGAAATACCCAAGCAGCGTACCTTCCTTGTGCGAGACGGCCCCGGGAATGACAGGGAAGTAGCCTCGGTATTCGTGACTGCAGGACGGGTTGAACGACTTCTTGGAGATCGTCATTCGCTCCTCTAGTGGCAGGCTGGCAGGAGGAGAGACGTTAATGCACTCACACGTAGCCATGCACACACACACACACACACACACACACACACATACTGTCTACATACATAAACACAAGTACTGTACATGCATCATACGTACATAAACACACAAGCATACATACATACACGTGCATGATATACATTACATACTCAATAATAATACATAATAAGTAAGTAAGTAAGTAAGTAAGTATTTATTGACCACATTATCCAGTTACACATGTAGGATTTCAAGCAACAATAAACCTTGGCATGATAAACAGCACATCAGATATTAGCAAACAATTATGGTCCACAAAACAAGCGAAGTATTAAAGGGTTGATCAGTGCATCTATATAGCCTTAATGAAAGATGGAAATCATTACACTTCTGATTAGTAACTTAACTACAATTTGACCAATCACCTTTTTTACGGGGAAAAAAAAAATCCCAATGATATATCATGGTTAGAATAAGAGCATACAAAATGAATTAAATACACTTTAAATAACACAGGTTATGATAAACATTATAGCACACACTAGCCAAAACAGGAAAGGACCTTATACACTATCTCCTCAATAGGAAACTGAGCATCATCACCAATTATTTGACTCCAGGAAGTAAAGTTATATCTTGTACGTATGTGCTGAGTCAGTGGACACACCTCCAGTACATGCAACTCTGTTTGCACAGCACCACATGGACAGAGCCGCTCTGCTACCGGGAGACGTCCCCGTCCACGCCGATTCCAACGGCCTATCTCAATCGCAAGATTATGACTGATTACCCGCAGCCGACTAAATGCCACTCTGTGTACCTCACTAGTTTTACCACGACATTTATAGATCTCGTGAACTGTTAAGGTAGGGTTCAACACATTATAAATTAGCCTTCTAGAAGATGTAGAGTTAAAAATTGATTGCTTTAAAGATTCAATGCCGACTTTAACATCGTCAACAGAATTATTAATTAAACTCTTAATGTGTTTACTTGTTGGTGTGTTAGCCGCCATGGTCAGCCTGACGGCGTGCACCCACGGATCATCGGGCATACCGCGCCCCTCCCCCCACAGTCGCTGGAAAAGCTTCCTCTGCCTTGCTAGTGCTAAAGATTTCAGTGGCGGGCACCCGAGTTCCACGTAACAAACGTCCGTGCACGCCGTCATACGAGCTCCCAGCAGCTGTTTCATACCCCAGTTATACAGTTTTTCCATTGGCCTCAAGTTCCCATTGAACCAGGACTCACAGCCATATAGGATGGTTGACAGTAAGGCTGCTTCAAACATTTTCTTTTTAACATAAAATGGTATGTCTATATTCTTTTCCAAAAATGACACAAATTTCAGAATGTGGCACATTTTTGCTTGTGCGTGGGCGGTAATGGCGGACGACAGGGTGCCGTCGCTTGTGAACAGGCTGCCCAGATACACATACCTGTCACACCACTGCACGACCATATCACCAACGCAGAATGGCTCACGATCCCCCACTGACGCATGGATTGCAAAGAACTTGGTCTTGATATTATTCACAATCATGCCAATTATTTACACAGAACTGATTCAGAAATGTAAGTTTATGTTCCATCCCGCGTCGCGTACATACATACTGTTCATGCATACATACATCACATGTACACACACACATGCTAGTGTGTATGTCTGCGTGTGTTGGCATCGATATGAATGCATTTACCGATATTTTCACCCTCGCTCTGTGTGTGTGTGTGTGTGTGTGTGTGTGTGTGTGTTTCGCCCTTAACTCCAAACGTGAATGACTCTGTACACACACAGCACAAGGAGTCCAACAACATGCACTTTGAATCTAAAACCAACCGTACATCCCAAGTATACGCGGAAAGTTGGTGTGGAGGATTATCTGAAATTACGAATGTGTAATTGTGGAGGCAAACACCGTAGAGTTTTATTGATTTAACCATGGGCCGGGGACGTCGCTTCTCTGTTCATTGTACTGTAACCTCTACAGTTCGGTCACTTTAACTTGACGGGGATCCTTTTGGTATTTTGAAGCGGCAATGCCCTTAAGCCTTTATATTGGTGTTTTTTTGTGACTAACTCCATATTCTAACCTTCCTGCAGCTCAGCATTCACGATGGAAAGACGCCAGCTTCATGACCAGTTAGAGTGAACAGAACAGAGATTTTGTAAAGGCATACCTCTTGCTGTGAAGAGATTAGACACGCTTACCCATTAACTCCTGCAAACAAAAGGCATTTCTGAAGCTGAATTAAATCGTCTGAAGGCAGCCAGCACAAAGTAATGAAATAAGTTGTGGTAGTGAGAGGGTTGGTGGGTAGATAGAGGGATGGATGCTTACTGTGGACGGGGTGTTGACATGGTGGGTGAAGGGGGGGTGGATTGCAGTGGCTGTACTGTGCGGATTGGTGGGACTCTATATATCTAACACACACACACACACACACACACACACACACACACACACACACACACACACACACACACACACACACACACAGAAAGACAGTTTGGTTTCAGAAAAGGAAAATCATGTGTTACTAATCTGTTGAGCTACTATGACAGAGTAACAAACACAATACAGGAAAGGGAAGGATGGGTGGACAGTATCTATTTAGATTTCAAGAAAGCTTTTGACACAGTACCACACCAAAGGCTTTTATGGAAACTGTACCACCAAGGAGGAATTCGAGGCAAACTGTTTTGTTGGATGCAAGACTTTCTCATAAAAAGAGAAATGAGAACAGTACTAAGAGGAAACTACTCATCATGGAAAGAAGTGACTAGTGGAGTACCACAGGGTTCAGTGCTGGCACCAATCATGTTTTTAGTGTATATATATGATATAAACAGTAACACTGGAAATGAGAGCTATCTGAATATGTTTGCAGATGATGCAAAAATACAAAGGAGAATTACTAACACAGACTCTTGTAAGGAGCTACAAGAAGAACTTCATGAATGGAGTAGTACATGGCAAATGGAATTCAATGTGGACAAGTGTCATGTAATCAAGTTTGGTAAAAGTGGAAAAAGACCTGATTGGGATTATAAGTTAGAAAAATAAAACCCTATACACATCAGAAAGAGAGAAAGACCTAGGTGTGATTATCAATAACAGACTATCTCCGGCTGACCACATCAGCGAGAAGGTACGGAACATGTATACACTGCTTGCAAATATGAGAATAGCATTCACATACATAAATGAAGACATGCTAAGAAGGATAATAACATCATTCATTAGACCAGTCCCGGAATATGCATCAGTAGTCTGGAGTCCTCATCTCAAAAAGCACATAGGCAAGATTGAAAAAGTTCAAAGGGCCGCTACAAGATGGATACCAAGCTTAAGGGACCTAAGCTACGAAGAAAGACTAAATAAACTGAATCTACCAACACTACAGGAGAGAAGGAAAAGAGGTGACATGATAATGCTATATAAGTGCATATCAGGGAAGGAGAAAATAGACATTAATGATTACTTAACATATGGAGAAGCATCAGCAAGAGGACACTGCAAAAAACTGCATAAGAAGAGAGGTGATAAAGACGTAAGGACATTCAGTTTCCCAAACAGAGCAGTTGATCAATGGAATGCACTACCGAATGAAATAGTGTGTGCTAAAACAATTCACAAATTTAAGGATATGTACGATAAATATGGTTTAAGACACCGGACAGTACGAGCTTGACTCATTCCTGTTATGATACAATTAGGTAAGAACACACACACACACACACACACACACACACACACACACACATAGCAATATAATCATGCCTTGCTAGAGTCAGACTCTGACGTATTTATTCTACATCAGTCCTTTGTTAGATCCACTGCAGGATCGAAGAAACTCCACAGAGGGAGAATGATAATTAGAGTTAACACATCCACATGCCAACAAAGTACGAATGAGATGGGAGGTGTAGGAAAAGGGAAGCATATAAAAGTCAGTGTTATAATGTGTGTGTGTGTGTGTGTGTGTGTGTGTGTGTGTGTGTGTGTCAGTCAGTCACTACAAATCATTGGTATAACTGACAGGATGCAGACACATGCAGGCATATGGCAGGATATACCAGCACTCTATTTAACAGTCCTTCACGGTTGGTTACGAACCCTAAACTTGGGGCACATGCATCGCGAGACGAGTACTTTACCCACTGAACCACCGCAAGTCCGAGAGACAGATTATTCATTGTTAGTTAAACATTTATAAACAGAAACAAACGGACAGCCACAGTAATGTTAGCCAAGTGTAAAAATCGTAAGCCATAACACCGTTTAATCGCCAGCTGAATAAACACCCCCCACACACGCACACACCTGCATGATCACTTTGTAAGACTGTGCAAGAAAAGTAAAACATCAGAAAAATATATGAAAGTAGCACTGTATTATAGACTGTCACATAATTATAAAGAGTAGATGCTGATGGTATATCCCCTTATATACTTGGTTATGTTTGTACCCTGTCAGTTCATGTAGTCTATAAAAGTACTGTAGCGGCAGTCACGCCTGACATGGGCGGACAGTTGCACTATGCAAGGTCTGACCGAGATTATGAGTTCTAAAGGGCAGTTGAATAACTATGGTACGACGTGATATTTGACAGTGGTTACAAGAGACAGAGAGAGAGAGAGAGAGAGAGAGAGAGAGAGAGAGAGAATATACACAAGTACTGTGCATATTAAGATACGTTTTATCAGGTAGCCATAAATTCATGCATTATTAGTGTGTTCCACCAGATACATAACTGAATCACTCAATAACAGACGGCTTACCTAAAGAACCACCTAGTAAGCCTAAGGAGCTCAATCTCATCATAGCCGTCTACGCCGATCAGGTAGATGAATCCCACGGTGGTGAGAGCTTCCCGCAGCTGGCGCACCAGGGCGCCGCGGGTACTGCCCTGGGCCAGCCGTAGATCTATCACTGGCAGCTCACGTACACTTCCACTATCCTAATGTCACAGTAAATAAATGAAAAAATAGATGAATAAGTAAGTAAATCTTCATCATCACCATTATCATTACCACCATCGTCGTCGTCGTCAAGTGTAAATACATAAACAGTTACGCTAATACATCATCATCATCATCATCATCATCATCATCATTTTCTTTTGCCACCGTAGTATGGACTGAAGTATGATGCAGAAATCATGAATTGACTGTTATGGAAGAAATGGCCACGGAATACCCTCACAGAAACCCCGTGCGTGCCTTAGATGAGACTCTTTTAATGTTATACTCTTCCTGTTGCCAGACGATATTATTCAGTTTACAGGAGCCCCCCGAGAGTGTAGAGTTAATGAAAGTTGTATCTCTCTCTCCACACACACACACACACACACACACACACACACACACACACACACACACACACACACACACTCGCTGGTGCGGTGGTACCAGCCTAGCATCTACTAAGACGGGGGTTCGCGCCTTGCTCGGGATGCGAAAAGGTTTCACCGACAAAGCGGGTGGTCACTGTCCTCCTTGAGCAAGAGGATGGGTGTGTGAGTGTGTGAAGGTCAAGGCTTTGCCATTAGATCGGACTATATGAGCTCTCAGCTCTCTTCCGGGAGGGTAAAATGCCGATGATCACAAAACCATCACGTGATCCTGACCGACCCGGTGAATTACACACACACGAGGCTGATGCATGCCCAACGGTATAGGGCGAGTTGCCGACAGTGATACCATCATGCTTCGTAGGACTGAGAATAATAATAATAATAATTATAATAATCATAATAGGCTAACGGAACGCCGAGAACTCTGACCCCTATAGTAGCCGCAGCGAGAAATGAACGCTGTGGTGGGGCAGCCGGGATGACCGGGGATTCCCCCACTGTAGCCATATCCACATGTCACCGACCATCGGCCACCGCTGCAGCCCCGCTCCATGATCCTTACCCTGTGTCTCTGGCTTTCTCTTTCTCTCTCGGTTTCTATATAAACTGGTGTATTTCCGAAACTAATTATGAAATTATTATGACTTTTGTTCCACACCACCACTGAGGTAAAAATCAAGGAGAGTTTTCTGTATAAAGGTTTCCCCCCCCCCTCCTAAGTGTGGCATATGAGCGGGGGAGTACGGCCTTGCCGATACCTCCGCCTGACCTATAATTATACACTCGCCAGAACTGACCTGCCCTCAGACAAGGGGGGGGAAACCTTTATACAGAAAACTCTCCTTGATTTTTACCTCAGTGGTGGTGTGGAACAAAAGTCATAATAATTTCATAATTAGTTTTGGAAATACACCAGTTTATATAGAAACCGAGAGAGAAAGAGAAAGCCAGAGACACAGGGTGAGGATCATGGAGCGGGGCTGCAGCGGTGGCCGATGGTCGGTGACATCCTACCTCTATGGTCGGTGACATGTGGATATGGCTACAGTGGGGGAATCCCAGGTCATCCCGGCTGCCCCACCACAGCGTTCATTTCTCGCTGCGGCTACTATAGCTGTAGACGTATAGTGTCACTTGGTGTGCCGCCGCCACGCCTTGCGCAAGGGTTTGCCGTACAACCTCCTGCGCAAGGGCTTGCCATACAACCTCCATGACAGGGTTCATTGTGGGCTGAAATAAGACTAACGATAAACCAGGTCGACCCCATATCACCTTGACCTTTGACTCCCTGACCTTCCTGACCTAAAGTTCATTGTGCCTTCATAGTTTATCACTGACAAGTTTGGTCGAAATCCATCGAGGGGTTCGGGAGATATCACACCCACAAGGATAAGCTAAGTTGAGTGACCCTAACCTTTGACCACTTGACCTAGCTGATTTAATCAGTTCATCATCTACTGATACAGTATCACTGACAAGAGTTTGGTGGAAATCCGTCGATGTGTTCAGGAGATATCGCGCTCAGAAACACGTTGCGGACCCAAGCAGGCACCAACGCACGCACGGCCGGGCAGACCAATCACTTAATTCCTCCTCCACCATAGGTGGGCAGAGGCATAATGATGAATGACAATAATAATCTTGCTGCCCCCACACATTTTGGTTATGTGGATAACTATTAAAAAATTATGCGCACCCGTGGTTAGGTCTTTTAAACTCAGCGGGATTAAAATCGTGTGGTGTTAAGTGGAATAGAAAACCTGAGTTTGTGCTGATGGTAAGGATGATGACCATTGTTCCGACCTTGAGGGAGATAACAAACAGAACAAACAACTAAAGGTGATAAGAGAGCCACCAAGCCCACGGAATTACGCCTTCATGTATTACCTCCACAAAGGAGGATATGGTTTACCCCGTGTTTGTTTGCTTGTTTGTTTATTAACATGATTACTCAAAAAATTATGAACGGATTTTGATGAAATTTTGTAGAAGGGTGGGCCATGGTCCTAGGAAGAAATAATTAAATTTTGGGCCGGGTCCGGGTCCGAATCCTGGGTATCCCGCACAATATCTCCAGAAGTTCTCAGCGAATTTCAATAAAATTTTGTGGAAAGGTGGGCCATGGACCAAGAAAGAATTTATTAAATTTGGGGGCGGATCCGGATCCAAACCCGGATCCTTTTTAATGGCAGTGGCATTGGTGGAGGTATGCGCTCTCTGAATGCTGTCAAGTTTTGTATATTATGCCTTGAATAATATTTTACACATTGATTCATTTTTCACATTACGCCCTCGTTTATTTTCTGTATTATGCTTTCATGTATTACCTCCGTCGGCGAGTTAGAGGAGGTTATGTATTGGCATGTACCTGTCTGTTAGTGTACAATGTTCTAGTGAATGTGGTGAACAGATGGGCAGCAGATCAAGGAAGACTTGATTGTGACCGTAGACTCAGTTGCCTTTGTTCGTCTAGTTATATTTTGCGGAAGATCCGGATCAGGGTGTAGGAATAAGTCGTTAAGTTTTATCGGTGTTGGTTAAGGTATGTGCTCTCTTAGTGCTCTCTGGTTTTGTTTATGACGCTTTAATTAATTTCAAATGTTACACCTTCATTTGTTTAGCCCTTAATCTTTTGTTTGTGTTTTTTCATTTTTTTTTTTTCTTTACGACAGACTATATTAGAAGAGAATACGACCATACCACACGTTGAAGTAAACCAGTAATGAAGAGGTTATTTGAGAGAGAGAGAGAGAGAGAGAGAGAGAGAGAGAGAGAATACGGCCGTAACACGTAGCAGAAAGCACCACGTCTGGCAAAAATGGCATTAAAAATATTTCATCATAATACCACAAGTGAGAGAAACACTACATACTGATGCCATAGATTCTCTCTCTCTCTCTTACACACACACACACACACACACACACACACACACACACACACACACATCATATTTATGGACCTTTGAGCTCACCTGTTTCCCCGACATGGTGACAGACGATAGCCGCCACGTCCTTCGCCCTCCGATGCTGAGACCACACTGACAGTATGTGGCATCTGGGGAGCAGGGAGGTTATTCTTGTCTCTTGGTGTGTGTGTGTGTGTGTGTGTGTGTGTGTGTGTGTGTGTGTGTGTGTGTGTGTGTTGAGAGGAACGCTTAAGTGCTAATAATTATGTGTGGGAAGAGAGATGCTTGGCTACAGAAAATTGTATATATTTCTGTCTAACGAGCTGAGGGAAATCATTACACACACACACGCAGCAGCACGAGGGGTTATGGTCTGGTCTGTCTGTCCATCTGTAAGGCTGTGAAAATAAACAATGGATGAAACTGCACCAAATTTTGCCTAATGACAGAGGACCATCGGGGTAACAGATGATTAATTTTGGGAGGAAAGGTTTGTAAGTGAAGGGCAAGGTTAACTCAAAAGCTTATTATCCGATTTTAATCAAACTTGGTGGATGAGCTGAGGGACAGGAGAATGTGAGGTGAATCATTTCTGAGAGCAATCGGTCTTCGGTAGGGGTCACGGGACAGAGTCAAAGTGTTGGCTGTTTAATTCAAACAGGTTCGATTACATTTTAATCAGATTTGGTTGAATAGTTTAATGTTAGCCAAGGATGATATTATTCAATTTTAGAACAATAAGTCAGAGGTCAGGGTCACAAGATAAGGTTAACTTAAGCGATTTGAACCAAACTTCGTGGATAAGTTGAAGTGTATGTGTGTGTGTGTGTGTGTGTGTGTGTGTGTGTGTGTGTGTGGGAGGGGGGGGGGATCAAGGTGGCTGATGATGTTCCAAGGATTGGCTTTGAGGCACACACAATCAATGGGCATCCATCGCGTGAGTTTTGAAGCATGGTGATGAATTACACCAGGGACAGTAGACTAGACGCCGCCGAGAGACTTCAGTTGATCTCGTCTGTATGATTATTTTCCAACATATTTTCGTAACCGTATACTAAAGCCACACATACCCACTGATCGTGTGGCCGGGCCCTTGAACCGACTATGTGACGCGGATGATGCACTCTCTATTTGCTTCTTGTTTTTCGTGCATCCAACTCGAGACACAGGGATAGGCTAAGAAGTCCGCTGTTGAGGTGCAGTAGTCCACTTACGGTACAACTGATCCCCAGCATCCCTCACATGTCACCTGTCGTCGCTATTGTGGTGCACTAGGCAGAATACACTACCGTCTCATGTTAGGCTAGTAGTGGGGGTGGGGGATTTTTGTTCATGTTTGTCGGGCTCTGTGCAGGAGCAGCGAATGTGGCGAGCAACAGGTGGGATTGAACGAGCCACCACTTTACAATAATTTCTCGCTATTACTTCTACAGTTGCTACTGCCACTGCCACCACCACCACCGCCACTACTACTATTACAGCTACTGCTACTACTATTACTACTACTATTACTACTACTACTAGCATAATTTTAGTTACCAGAAGACTAAGAAGGGTTAGATTTATGCATATCGACCGAACAAAAGGATAATACGGCAGACAGTCAAATTTTCCTTCGTCCCAATTTTGTTGTAAACAAGATCTGCAACAACTGAACAATTTCTTGACATCAACGACCACAAATGTACTGCCAGGTGAACACGAACAAAGGGGAAACACTCTCTGCGTGACATTTTGACTGGCAACTCCTTCCATCCATCCATCACTCTGGTTCCTATGACTAAGGTAAATAAAATCTTCTGGCGTTAGTTGAAATAGAATAGATGCAGAAGTTTTGGCAGAGTTAGTAGTACCAGCTTTAATACTCATTCCCATATGTCTTTACTGAATAGACTATGAAATATGAGAGAACACGTGAGCATGAGAAAGGTAACTATTGCTGCCTAAAATAAATAAATAAAGAAAGAAAGAAATTTAAAAAATGTAAAAAGAAGGTTGGAGATGTGAGTATGTGTTAACCCAGGGGTTCCCCGCCTTTTTGTTCCTCTGTACCTCTTGGGCATTCTGACAGGCTCCCATGTACCCCTAAAAATTAAAGATAAAAAATTGACAAAATTCTGTTAATTTCATATTATTTTTGTAATGTTAGGTGTTTTAGGGTCGGCTTCCCGTCGCACTAACGCCTAGTGTGCAGCTGGGTTCTCTTTCTAGACAGGAGCTTAGACAAATAAGAGAGAGGCAGTACACAAAAACTCAAGGCAACAACCTTACACGTGTATTGCTAAATTCTACAAGTGGAACGGGTAGATGTCGCAAGAGTAATTATTCAGAACAATTATAAACCTTAGGCCTAGATTGTGGGTGTTAGTATCACGCAGGATACTATTTGAGACAAGATCAGGTAAAGTGAATAGCACTACGATCAGGAGTCCTAGGGCAGGGAAACCAACTGTCACTTTGGGGAAGTCTAGGTTTTATCTATCAGGTGGAGTTCTGTTCACTAGGGCCGTGGCACTGTTTTCACTGTTGGCAGTCTAACTCATTTGCCCGTCGTGTTAATAATTATTGTTATTGCACTGGAGCCTCCGTATGATCTCAGCGTGAAGCTATATCACTAAGATGGTAGCGCGTTCACTCACACAGACAGTTATTTCTCTGCCCGGCCGTATTCACTGTTTCACAGTTACTTTATTCCACCTTTCCTTTACACTAACACTGACGCTTTTATTTCTGACTTCCCGTATTCTGATAATTCACTGTTCTGTCCTTGCTTCACTATATCATTTTCACTGTGCTTTCACTGTCACTCACTCTCGGGACTGGGCATAGTGGCGGTCAGGTACAACGGCGGCGGGAACAACTCAGCCTAACTACTGACAGGGCTTAGTTCTGCCGGGGGCCTCCATATTCAGGGGCCACGGGATCACGCGTAGGGGCGTCCTCTCTCATCTGTGGCTGCTGGTGGCAAAGGGTCCCAAGCTCTCGGGGCTCGGGGATGGAGTCTGGCCCACTGGGCTGAGGCCGAACAGGCACCTGACTGAGGACGAGGGTCTCCGGCATCGGGGTGTAGGGATGTCCCGCCCGGGGGTCCTGGGGGCGGTCTGGAGGTCCTGCGGGCTGCGGTCCCCGGTGGTCAGGGACGCCGTCAGGAGTGGGCTGCGGCATCGGCCTCCATCGGGGTCCATCAGGCGAGGCCTCTCAGGGACCGGATGTAGTGAGAAGAGCCCGGTGGTGGTCACGGGGCCTCTCCAGTAGTCCTCCAGGCTGGGGCCTCCCTCTGGGTCGTACTCTCATGTAGGGGAGTCAGCACCTGACAGAGGAGCGGCTACTGACTGTTTCCTCTCGTAGGGCCCGGCTACTGGCCGTGGCCTTTAGGGGCGTGGATACCGACCGTCGCAAAGGCCAGGCTACTGGCCGTGGCCTGGGGAAGGGAGCGGCTACGGGCTGACTTGAGGACACCTTCGGAGCAGTTACTGGCTGTCTCCTGATGAAGGCAGGAGCAGCTACCCGGCCGTCTCCTGGTTACCTCCGGAGTGGCTACCGGCCATCTCCTGCAGGAGGGTCGAGCAGCTACAGGCCGTCTCTGTTAGGGCACCTTTGGAGCGGCTACCGGCCGTCTCCTGATGAAGGTGGAAGCAGCTACCTGCCGTCTCCTTATAACCTCCAGAGCGGCTACCGGCCGTCTCCTGTAGGAGGGTTGAGCAGCTACAGGCCATCTCTGTTATGGCACCTTCGGAGCGGCTACCGGCCGTCTCCTTATTACCGCCAGAGCGGCTCCTTATTACCTCCAGAGCAGGTACCGGCCGTCCCCATTAGGAGGGTCAAGTGACTACAGGCCATCTCTTTAAGGGGACCTTCAGAGCGGCTTCTGGCCATCTTCGGGGTGCTGACTGGAGCTAGAGTAAGAGCTCCACCCCAATCTTGTCGGTGGTCGGCTAACCCAGAAGGTAGTCTCTTTTTCCTGCTATGGTGGCGGCGGGCAGGTTCCGGGTCATAGGGACGCAGGGCCCAGGTGGACTTATGTCCCTGTCGCCCGGAGTCAAGTCGCGCTCTATTTACCCCTTGGTAGGCTCCTTCTGGGGGTGTTGGGCTCTCCTCCATAAGACTATACGGCATTTTTATTTTATTATGAAATCTGTTTGTATAGAGTATATATATTTTTTCTCTGCAAATGATATTTTTTTTAGCATTAACCTACCGGTAACCAAAAAACTAACCTAACCTATTAACCTATTTCCGAGGAGTAGACTGTAGCACCAATCAAGCAGGGCAGTACTCCCAAGGTGGATGGAAAGCTGATGATAGGGAGAGCTGGAGCTCCCATTTCATCAGCCCTCGGGACTAAGTCCCGACCATCCCCCTTTGCTAAACTTTTTCAGTGTCTCAGTAACAGAGAGAGTAGGCCAGCATGCTCTCCAATACAAGTTTCTCTAACTATCAACACCAAACTACATGCACAGTACACACTTCACTTCCTTTCCCAAAATTTAAAAATCATGGCAGCACTACACGTTGGCCTCGGAGTCCCCTGGGGGGGGGACCATAAATGCCCCCACCTTCCGCCCCTCTCCCAGTGATGACTTGAGCTGCCTGGAACCACTGTCTGACTCTCTTCTTCTTCATTTCCACAACATTCGCGGCCTTTCCTCTAACTTTCGCTCTGTTGAGCACCATCTCTCCTTCTCTAAACCTCACCTTCTTTTTCTAACTGAGACTCAGCTGTCTGAGGCAACTGACAGCAAACCCTTTTCTGTATCCTCCTACTTTCTCTATACTCATTTCAAAGCCAAAGGTGGCTGTTGTGTATATATACGCAACAACCTATCTTGTTCTCATGTTCCTGAACTCGATTCTTCTGAATTCTCTATACTCTGGCTTCGGCTTTCCTGTCATTCTCTAACTATATATATCTGTGCTGTTTACTTATCTCCTAATTCTACTGACTATCAAAAATTCTTTGACTGTCTTACTTCTATGATGGAACACATTCTATCCATTTCTCCTTTCTCTGAAATCTCCATTCTAGGAGATTTCAATGTTCACCACCACCTTTGGCTCTCCTCTCCTTTCACTGATCCACCTGGTGAACTAGCCTACACCTTTTCTATCCTTAATGACCAAGAGCAGTTTGTACAGCACCCTACCCGTATCCTTGACTGCCTTGGAGAGAGCTCCAACATACTTGACCTCTTCATTAGTAGTAATCCTTCTGCTTACACTGTTAATCTTTTCTCTCTGTTGGACTCCTCCGATCACAACTTTATCACCTTAACCTGTCCTATTGCTCTGGTATGACCTGTGGACCCTCCTAAGAAACGTCATCTGTGGCACTTTGGAGCTGCAGATTGGGAGGCCCTCAGGAAGTACTTCTTTGATTTTCCCTGGAATGATTATTGCTTCCATGGCTGGGAGCCATCTGAGTGTGCCTTGTGCATTACGGAGGTTATTCTCTCAGGCATGGAAGCATACATTCCTTTCTTATATCCTCTGACTAATGCAAGAAAGCCTTGGTTTAATCACGCTTGTTCTGATGCTGTCAGCAACAAGGAGAGGGCCTATAAAAGGTACCGGAGCCAACCCACCCCTGAATCACATCTTTTATATGTTTCTTCCCGGAATTGTGCTAAATCTGTTTTTCGCTCTGCTAAAAACAATTTCATCCGTACTAAATGCTCTCAACTCTCCAACTCGAATTCTTCCTGCTACTTCTGGCACCTTGCCAAAAACCTTTCTAACAACTTAACCTCGTCATTCTTCCCTCCTCTTTTCTACTCTGATGGCTCTGTAGCTATTTCTTCTCCTGATAAAGCAGATCTTTTCGCTCAGACTTTCTCCTCCAATTCCAGTGCTGTTCCTCCATCCGTCAGGGACGCTTCACAGGCGATCTTCTCACCTACCTTTCAGACTCCTGGTCATCCTCCTTTCGGGACTTTGGCGAAAGCTTTGCCATTGCATTTGACATCTCAAAGGCTTTTGAGCGAGTGTGGCATAAATCTTTTTTAATTTCCAAACTGCCCTCGTACGACTTCTATCCTTCTATCTGTGCCTTCGTTTCTAGCTTCCTTTCTGGTCGTTCTATAGCCGCTGTTGTAGACGGCCATCGTTCTTCTCCTAGATCTATTAACAGTGGTGTTCCTCAGGACTCTGTCCTATCACCAACTCTCTTCCTTTTATTCATCAATGATCTTCTAAGCTGTACATCTAACCCTATCCACTCATACACTGATGACTCCACCTTTCACCTTTCCATTCGATTCCCGCAACGTCCATCTCAGCAGTTACGTCAACAAACAAGGGATGAGGCTATGGCACACCTAATGTCTGACTTGGCTCGTATCTCTGACTGGGGTAAAAATAATCTGGTTGTTTTTAGTGCATCAAAGACTCAGTTTTTGCACCTATCAACCCGACAAAATCTTCCACAGGTATACCCACTAATGTTAATAATATTCAGCTTAATCCTGTATCATACTTGAACATGCTTGGGGTTTCATTTACTCGGGACTTATCTTGGAAAGATCATATTACATCTCTTGTAAAATCTGCTTCCAAAAGATTAGGTGTGCTAAGCCGACTCCATTCCTTCTTTACCCCTGCACAACTGTTGACTCTATACAGGGGTTTTATCCGCCCCTGGGTGGAGTACAGCTCTCATGTATGGGGAGGCTCCCCACATACAGCTCTTCTCAATAGGATGGAGTCAAAGGCTTTTCGTCTCATTAACTCTCCTCTTCTTACTGACTCCCTTCAACCTCTGTCTCTTCGTCGCACTGTTGCATCTTTATCTCTTTTCTATCGCTACTTCAATGGTCACTGCTCCTCTGAACTGTCTGCATGCATTCCTCCACCTCTATGACGGGCGCGTAGCACCCGTCTAGCAGCAAACTCTCATCCCTTTTCTGTCCAACTCTCTAATGCAAGAGTTAACCGTTACTCCCAGTCCTTCATTTATGCAACAGGTCAACTCTGGAACTGCCTCCCTCTGTCTGTATTTCCAGCTTCCTATGATCTCCAGTCTTTCAAACGCAGTGTGTCAAGGCATCTCGAAATGAATGGATCTTGAATTTGCTCTCTCTTGTATTTTGTTTTTCTCTTGGAAGGAACAGTTTTGCGGGCTTGTTGCCTTTGGTTCCTTCTTCCTCACCTAAGAAAAAAAAAATCCCCCCTCAGACTTCCTCATGGCTGACATTAAAATTTCTTCAGCTGATGTATTTTCTGCCATTGCTGGCCTCAATACTATTAAGGCATATGGGCCTGATGGAGTCCCTCCTGTTGTTCTCAAGAACTGTGCTTCTGTGCTTACACCCTGCCTAGGCAAGCTCTTTCATCTTTGTCTATCAACTTGTACCTTTTCTTCTTGCTGGAAGTTTGCTCTTATTCAGCCAGTCCCAAAGAAAGGTGATCATTTCCAACCCTCTAACTATCGTCCAAATGCTGTAACATCCTGTATCTCAAAAGTTTTCGAGTCAATTCTTAATAGAATATTTTTAAAGCATCTTTCCTGTCACAACCTTCTTTCTGATAGTCAGTATGGGTTCCGTCGGACGCTCCGCTGGCGATCTTCACACCTACCTTTCAGAATCCTGGTCATCCTCCTTTCGGGACTTTGGCGAAAGCTTTGCCATTGCGCTTGACATCTCTAAATCTTTCGATCGAGTCTGGCATAAATCTTTAATTTCCAAACTGCCCTCTTACGGATTCTATCCTTCTATCTGTGCCTTCATCTTTAGCTTCCTTTCTGGTCGTTCTATAGCCACTGTTGTAGACGGCCATCGTTCTTCTCCTAGATCTATCAACAGTGGTGTTCCTAATGGCTCTGTTCTATCACCAACTCTCTTCCTTTTATTCATCAATGACCTAGGCTGTAAATCGAACCCTATCCACTCTTATGCTGGTGACTCCATGCTTCACTTCTCCATTCGGTTCCCGCAACGTCCATCTCAGCAGTTACTTCAACAAACAAGGGATGAGACTATGGCAAACATAACGTCTGACTTGGCTCGTATCTCTGACTGTAGTAAAAATAATCTGGTTGTTTTCAATACATCAAAGACTCAGTTTTTACACCTATCAATCCGACAAAATCTTCCACACGCATACCCACTAATGTTTAATAATATTCAGCTTAATTCTGCATCATCCTTGAACATGCTTGGGGTTTCATTTACTCGGGACTTATCTTGGAAAGATCATATTACATCTCTTGTAAAATCTGCTTTCAAAAGATTAGGTGTGCTAAGTTGACTCCGTTCCTTCTTTACCCCTGCACAATTGTTGACTCTATACAGGGGTTTTATCTGCCCCTGTGTGGAGTACAACTCTCATGTGTGGGGAGGCTCCCCACATAAAGCTCTTCTCAATAGGGTGGAGTTGAAAGCTTTTTGTCTCATTAACTATCCTCCTCTTACTGACTTCCTTCAACCTCTGTCTCTTCGTCGCACTGTTGCATCTTTATCTCTTGTCTATCGCTACTTCAATGGTCACTGCTCCTCTGAACTGTCTGCATGCATTGCTCCACCTCTGTGACGGGTGCATAGCACCCATCTAGCAGCAAACTCTCATCCCTTTTCTGTCCAACTCTCTAATGCAAGAGTTAACTACTCCCAGTCCTTCATTTATGCAACAGGTCAGCTCTGGAGCTGTCTCCCTTTGTCTGTATTTCCTGCTTTCTATGATCTCCAGTCTTTCAAACGCAGTGTGTCCACGCATCTCAAAATGATTGGATGTTGAATTTGGCTCTCTCTTGTATTTTGTTTTTCTCTTGGAAGGAACAACAATGTGGGCTTGCGGCCTTTGGTTCCTTCTTCCTCGCATAAAAAAAGTCACGTCCCAGCAGATTTTTCAGCAATGACCCACCCAATCCCAACAGATATTAGAAAAGTTTTTTTTTTTTTTTTTTTTTGCTAAACCTCTGCTTTTTATGAGAAACATCGAAAATTCAGAGAGGAAGTGCTCAGTTGAGTTTAGAAATATGGTAGAAGTAAGATTACCTTTACACTGTTACCGTGTTCTCTCCAGCCAGGCTCGAGAGTAAACATTTTCTATGGGAGGGGTAGCTACTTCAATCCATTTATAACTGGTTAGATATTTATTTGGTACGAATTTATATGTAGTACAAGAGTATGTTGGTTTTCAGACAATAATGTAGGCAATATAAGTGTTGTTCACTCACCAAAAACATCAACATATGGCACCTTCTTTTACGAAGTTACCGCCTCATCATTTCTGCTTGCTTCTTCCTCTGGCTTATTTCTTCCTTTGTCCTCCACCTCAGGAATCACTTTCGCCTTGAATTTCGTTATTGGAGAGACCATGGTGTGACATGTCTTTACTGGCCAGGTCACTGCTAACAAGTGAGTTGCTGAGAAAATGGCGTGCGGGGTGGAGGGGGGTCAGGTGGAGCCGGGCATTATCCCTGCCTGGTGTTGGGTAGAGGAAGGTCTTCCACATAAGCCTACCAAAAATCACCCATGAAACTTGAAAAATGTGCAAATGACGGACCTCGCAATTGCATAACGTATGGATACGTCATCGGGTGTCACCGTGACAAAACATGGTGACGTATCCATACGTCGTCGGGACACCTCGGGTTAATAGCCCCCAACACTTATAGGTTACGTTACACTAGGTTAGGTTTTTGGTCAGGTTAATGCTAAAAAAATCCATTTGCAGCGGAAAAAAAAAAATGAAGTGTACGATGATAGGAACCCCAAACTACCTTTAGAACTGAGGTCCCAGCTGTGGTGCGAGTCCTTAATATTGACCAAAGTTAACTATACATAAAAACAATAAATGAAAAGACAAGAATTTCCAAATTAATTTTAGAAAATGTATTTTTTAAAGGTAATGTCGATACATTTTAAAAATACATTCTTTTTATTAATTTTGGATATTCTTTTTTTCATTTATTCTTGTTATGTATAATAAACTTTATGCAACACTTGCAACGAAGCTGCAGCAACAGTGCTGGTGACGAGTAATGTTAACACACCTTCACTAGCTGTGAGCTTCAGTACGACTGAGTGACAGACATTACCATGCGGACCATCGCTGCCTCGAGTTGCTGTATACATACCTAATCTTTTCACGTCCAGTACAGATTGTGGGCTGTGGGAAGTCACATAATAGTGAGAAAAAAAAAAAAAAAAATGGTGTAGTCACCTCACTGATATAATTTTGATAGAAGTTTTGCTTACTGAAATGCAGATTCTGATAAAAACACGATTTTGTGCAGTCTGACTGTAGATTAGAACACAATGTACTGTACACCATGGTTATTCTCTCGGACCCCTATGTACCCCCGGAGAAGTACAAATGTACCCCTGGGGGTACATGTACCCGAGGTTGGGAACCCTTGTGTTAACCAATTAATATATAGGGTTCCTGTGTGTGAGGGATTTTGTTGGAAGGGTGATAAGCGTACTGTCCTCCGCCAGTTGGCTCATAGTCACGAAGCCCATAGGTCCCTGCTATGGGGCTCCTCCCTTTATTAACTTTTGATAGTGCATAACACCGTCTTTCTTTTCTCATTTTTTTTTTTTTTTTTTTTGTAAGACTATGGACACCAGTGGGTTAAAGTGTTGAAGGGGTTATAGTGTGTGTGTGTGTGTGTGTGTGTGTGTGTGTGTAGAAATAATGATACGAGAGAGAGAGAGAGAGAGAGAGAGAGAGAGAGAGAGAGAGAGTGGATGCATGAGTGCATGTATTGTAGTGAGCGCGTGTATCATTATCTCTCTCTCTCTCCGGACGATTTTATTTAGCATGGAGTAGACTTGTTGCACCTGGAGGGATTTATATGGAGCCTTCATTAACCCTTTCACTACAAGAGGCCTTTTCTAGGTTGAATAAAATCGTCTGGAAGTAGCAAGATTAAAATTACCAGTGACGTCAATGGATGCAAGGAGTTACGGGGCTTTCTTCATTTTTCTTTGTTTACTTTCTTTCCTTTTCTTTTACGTGTTTCAGAAGACGCCGGGTGGATGAGGGTGCCGCGTGCTTAGTTCTCCGTTTTGTTTTTCATTTTCTTTGTTTTCTTTTCCTTTTTTTTTTTTGCACATACATCTTTGCCTCCCGACCCATCTTTGCAGGTTGTATTCCCCTTCCCTGACTTTCCATCCACTACCGTCCTTGTGTGGTAGAGTTAGGATGGAGGGGAGATTAGAGAGTTGGTGGTTGATTGATTGATTGATTGAAAATAATTACAATCTGGCGGCGCAACTGCCAGGGTCATATGCCGCCGGATGACAAAGTAGAAGGCACTGCAAAATAAAAAGTGTCTATTCAAAATAAAGTTAATATCTGTTAGTAGGAATAAAACACTAAAAATAATAAAAGAATAATTTATAAAATAATTACTTATAAAAGTGGAAGGAGGCCCGCCTCCTGAAGAAAACTAAAAACATCAGTAAAATCGTTAGAGGCCTCACCAAGCATCGAGGATAAACAGTAGGCACCATCTGCTCCCCCATGCCTATGAAGGAACCTCTGACGCAGGCCCCCCAGACTCGGACACTCGACCAGCAAGTGACGGACAGTAAGGGGAACGAGGCAGTCATCACAGTACGGTTGAGTTTCACCACACATGAGGAACCCATGTGTAAGCCGAGAATGCCCAATGCGAAGCCTAGCAAGAGCCACCTCCAGTTGCCGAGACATAGAGGGAAGAACCCTTGGCACAACCACTCTCTGAAAGATTTCTTTTAGTTTATTTTGAGACACACCATCCCAGCGTCTCTGCCAACACGTACGAATTGCATACCGCAAGTAAGGTGTTACATCAGAAACAGGTAGTGAGTAGTCAGCTGGGGGCTGTTGAGAAGACGCAGCTTTAGCTAAAGTATCTGCCCCCTCATTGCCCACCACACCAACATGTGCAGGAACCCAACAGAAGTCTACACGGCGGCCACGGCGGCCAAGAAGAAAAAGCCACTCTAAAATTGATAAAACCAATGGATGGGATGCATTAAAAGACTCCAGTGCAAACAAAGCACTACGTGAGTCACTATAAATCACAAAAACGGATTGGCGGAGAGTAAAAATGATTTTAAGAGCATACAAAATTGCAGTCAGTTCTGCTGTATACACTGAAGTAACGCCAGGAAGGCTACCGCCCCTACTAAAGGAAGGGAAGACAACACCAAATCCTACTCCTGAATCAGTCTTAGACCCGTCAGTATAGATGGGGACAGAACCCTCATGAATGGAGGCATGTTCTAAAAAGAGAGAGAGGAACACCTGAGAGGGAAGCGAGCCCTTTTTTTCAACAACGGACCTACAGAATGTCACGCGAGGGAGTAGCCAAGGACCCACCCTTGGGATCCGATGTGGACAAATTGCCAGTCTCGGGAGAGAGAGGGCTAGCATAACAGACCGGACCCTGTAACCAAATGGCTTTGGGAAATTGGGACGGGTCTCAAAAACGGAAGATCGGGAATCCTGTGAGACAATGGCACAAGAAATTGAGTCTGGAATGCGGTGAAGACGATACCAACACCTCATCATTAGCAACTGGCGCCGCAAGTCCAAGGGGAGTACACCAGCATCTACCAACAAACTTGGAATTGGGGATGATCTGAATGCCCCGGTTGCCAGACGAACACCAGCATGTTGCACAGAATTTAACAACCGGAGGCGGGCATCTGTTGCAGAGGAGTAGATCTCACACCCATATTCAACTTTAGGAAGAATAAGAGACCTATGCAAGAGGAAGAGGGTCTGACAGTCAGCACCCCAAGAGGTATGAGCTAAAGCCCTCAAAAGACTCAAAGCTTTAAGACAAGCCACCTTAACAGAACGAATATGAGGAACCCAGGTTAATCTTCTATCAAACAGAAGACCCAGAAACCGCGTCTCTTCCACACAGGATATTCTTCTACCATAGAGATACAAGTCAGGGTCTGGGTGGACTCCTCGAAGACGACAAAAATGTATAGCCACTGTCTTTGCTGCAGAAAAATGGAAACCGCGTGCTTCTGCCCAGTCAGAAATTCTATTGAGAGCCAGCTGCAGCTTCCTCTCTATCAGAGACATTCTAGACGCAGTGAAAGAAATCGAGAGGTCATCAACATACAGTGATCCTCGTACACCATCAGGAAGTACACTGATGACGCTGTTAATGGCTACAGCGAACAGAGTAACACTAAGGATACTCCCCTGTGGTACTCCATCTTCTAGTGCTCGGGCATTAGAAAGCACTCCTCCCACTCGCACCCTTAAAATTCGGTTAGATAACAACTGTTGAATAAAAACAGGTAAGCGTCCACGAAGACCAAACTCATGAAGAGAGAGTAAAATACCATGACGCCATGCAGTGTCATATGCCTTTTCCAGATCAAAGAAGACTGTGACCTGGTGTTGGTTAGTGGAAAAAGCCTCACAGACAGAAGATTCCAAGGACAGTAATGCATCAGAGGTAGATCGCATTTTTCGAAAACCATACTGGGCAGGGGATAAGAAGTCACCTCTCTCTAAAAACCACACAAGCCTAACATTGACCATCTTTTCCAAAACTTTACATATACAAGACGTCAAAGAAATAGGCCGATAATTCGTCGCCTGTAGGTGATCCTTACCTGGTTTGGGGATGGGGATAACTACAGCAACACCCCCAACAAGCCGGAAACTCCCCAGAAAACCAGATCTTATTAAACAGTGAAAGCAAAAACAACAGGGACTCATCAGATAGGTGGCGTAAAAAGGCATAAGGAATATCATCAAAACCAGGAGAGGAATCATGGCACTGCGACAGAGCCACCTGGAGTTCAGAAATTGAAAATGGAACATTGTAAGGCTCTCCCCCAACAGAGGCAAAACTGAGACCACGAGATTCTAGGCGCCGACGGCGGCAAGCCAAAGGTGTATCTGCTTCCTTCTTTGACACACTGGCAAAATGGTCAGCAAGCAATTCTGCAACAGCAAATGGATCAGCCACAGTTCCACCTGGTGCAGATAAAACAGGAGGGGATGGAACAGTAAATTTACCTGAAATTTTCTTTACCCGGTTCCACACCTGGGTGATGGAAGTCCTCGAATTGATGGAGGAAACATAACCCTTCCAGGATGAACGCCTAGCCTCCTTTAAGACCCGCCTCATATGAGCTCGTGCCCTCTGATACGCCACCAAATACTGAGGATCCCCACGGTGACGACGAAGTCGTGAGAAGGCGATTCGTTTGGCTCTCACTGCGGAACTACACTCTGAGTTCCACCAAGGAACTGGACGTTTAGGAAACTGACCCTTTGTTTTTGGAATAGATAATATGGCTGCTGAGTGCAGCACGGTATTGAAATATGACACAGCCTCCGTAAGACAGCCAAACTCATTGACAGAAAGGGAAATGGAACTTAATTCCCTGAAATATGGCCAGTCAGCCTTATCCAGAAGCCAGCGAGGAAGACGTGGCTGAGGTCCACCTGCACTAGCAGTTAAGAGTAACGGAAAATGGTCGCTGCCATACAGGTCTGGCAACACATCCCAGTTAAAATCTAAAAGAGCATCAGCTGAACATAAGGACAAATCAATGGCAGTAAAAGTTCCTGTCTGGCTATGGAAATAAGTCATTATATTGGAGTTTAAAATGCCTAACTCCTCATCTTCCACTAAAGAGGCCAGCATAACACCCCGAGGGTTGGCCTCACTGTTTCCCCATAGTGGATGGTGACCATTCATATCGCCTAGTAACAGAAAGGGAGAAGGAAGGCCATGAATAAGGCGTTCCAGATCCGCCCTTTCAACAGTTGCTCTAGGAGGTAGATAAAGACTGCAAACTGTATACTGCCGACGTAAAAACATCCGGACAGCAACTGCCTGCAAGGGACTGGAAATATCCAGATGACTAAATGGAATATCCTGGCGAAGGAAGATAGCAGCACCTCCATGACGACCTTGGCCCAGCACAGGATCAGAATAAAAAGCATTGTAGCCAGAAGGACCAGCAGGAGCAGTATCACCAACCATGGTCTCCTGGATACACATGCATAGCGGAGTAAACTGAGAAACTAGATGACACAGTTCTTCATAGTTAGCACGTAAACCCCGACAATTCCACTGGATGATAGAACCCATAGTGGAGGGGAAAATGATTAAGTGCGTGACTGTACACCTCCTGACATGCAAGCGGGTTTGGAATGATGCTTAGGAAGGCCCTTGGTAAGAGACTGTCCAGCACCAGGAACCCGCGCTTTATGTCGAACATCCGTAGGCAAACGTGAGGACGTGGAAGAGGAAAGTTTTACACCACTCTTCCTTTGAGGTGGAATAATCCGAGAATTGGACTTCCCAGTGTCAAAATTTTTGCTGGAATGTGGGGGCCCTGACGAGCCTCCAGAGAGGGAGACTGGCACTCGTGCTGAAAGGGGGACAATCTTCTTTGGTATGCAGGTACGTCCACTAATGGGTTTGTCACGGGCAGCAGCATGGAGCCCAACAGGAGGGGAGGTGCTACTCTGGACCCTGCCCGGGGCCCCCAGTGAGCTGAGAGGTCGAGCAGGAGGGATTAGGGTCCTGGCCTCCGAACGTGGAGGAGAGGACAGAATTGTCTAAGTTAACTGGAGGAGAAACAACCGGTACCACAGAGGAAGAAGTGACCGACTCACCTGACTTGTTGGAGGGACCGCAAGCTGCCTCAGTCAGATCAGAGCATGCTGTGCCATCAGAGGGACTGCAACCACTCGTGCATCCCTCAGGGCTGGGGTCCTGACAAGCAGGGGAGGGCTTATCCCCTGGCTTTAGAGAGGGTACCTTCATGTCTGAGGCCACAGCGAAACCATCCAACTCGGTATCAATGACCGGGACATCAGTATCTATGCCCGATACAGTAGCACCGTCAGAGTGGCCACCCTGATCAGCATGGGAGGCTTTAGTTGGGGGAACATCTGTCAATGACTCAGTGGACTCACGAATGCGTTTGTTGGAGGACCGTTTAGGGCTATGTACCTCAGCCTGTACAAGTTCGGATGGAATCACAGAAGTATTCTTGGGCATATTCTTGGAGGTACTAACTGAGGTGTCTTCTCGATCAGTAGTTTCCACCAAAGTTGCAAATTTATTGCTGACAGGCACCAAGAGAATCTGCATCCTATCAGACGTGTTGGAGGTTGACCGAATACCCCGACTCTCACATCGTTGAGAATTCTGTTCATCACCACCAGAATTGCGGCCTGACTGGACGGACCGTGATAGAACTGAAGCAAAGGAAACTCCAGGTCGTATATACATAGACATAACTCGGTGTTTAGCTTCCTTAAAGGTAATCCTTTCACGAGTCCGCAAAGACAAAACCTCACACTCAAATTTGTATTTGTCACAAGCTTTGGAGGTAGCTGCATGGCCACCTCCACAATTGACACAGGTCTCTGTACCAGAACAATCTATATCTTCATGGGAAATTCCACATGTAGCACATATCGCAGGAAGGCCCTGCAACAATCGTCGACAAAATTTGCTAACGTGGCCAAACTTTTGACAATGAAAACAGCGTCTTGGACTGGGTATATACAGCTTCACCTTTAAGGACAACCAGGCAACCTTAATGGAAGAGGGAAGCTGAGTGACCTCAAACGTTAACAAAATGGAGGGCGTGGGCAGAAGGACACCATCAATTTTCTTATGAAATCTTTCCACTTTGATGACTCCATGTACCTTCATTTCCTCAAGAAGCTTTGCTTCTGAGTACCTAAGCAGCTCTCTAGAGTAGATTACCCCACGAGATTGGTTGAATGTGGGATGCGGCAAGCATGTAACTGAAGCCCCAGATAACTCAGATAGAGAACAGAGTCTGTCTTTCTCCTCTGGGGAGGTAACCTCCACAAGCAGGCTCCCATCGTGCTGTGGCAAAATTTTTGGCTCCCTGCCACATGTCTTAACGATTGTTCTATGGACTTCAAAAATGTCCAGTTCTGCCACTTTGACACCCTCTACTGCCCGGATCACCAAATACCGAGCAAAGTGGGCTTGTTCATAAAAGCCTGGCAAGACCTCACGCGGGGATGTAATTGGGCCAGACTTTAAGTGGCCCAGATGTTCCTCATATTTGTTGTTTGTTTTATTTTTCATTAAAATTTAATAACTTCATTCCCCCACTCCTCCACCCATCACGGAGCCCAACAAGGGGAGGTCTTATGCCAGGGACAATGCCACTGGCGACCCCAGAGGTAGCAGGGAAGTATACGCGGGTAACCACCGGGGAACCCGAACAAGGGTGACTCCAGGACGGTAGGAGCCACCAGGCCCCCCAGTGCCCACTTGACCCTAGCCAACGCATGACCAGCTGATTGACCTGGTCGGGCCCAACCAGGCCACCCGTCTTGCCAGAATAAGGGACCAAAGAGGTGTATTGCTAGCTGCAGGGCGCAGCATACACAGCGTCGCTCAACCTCCAGGACTCCCGTCTCCCAGCATTACGGGACGCCACGCACGGCAAACACGTGGGGAGGCAACTGTCCTGCCCTAGATGGCAAATGGGCAGGGACTAACATCACCAGCAGGCCTCCTTCACCAGTGATGCAGGGGACGCTTGGTCCACGTAGCTGACAAATACCGAACCCTACAAAGGTAGGCATGCCTCCAAAGTAGGTGGCACCGCCAACCAAGCTTCAAGCCCCGCCACCACGTCAAGGTGACCCCCTGCAGCGGGGTAGAGAGTTGGTGGGGTTAGAGAAATGGTGGGATGAGGAAGATGGTGGGGTTAAGATAGTGGTGAGGTTAGGGAGATGGTAAACATGGTGATAATGAGATTAGGAAGTTAGGTTAGGATGATAGTGAAGTTAAAGAAGATAGGATAATAGTAAGGGTAGGAAGATGGTGAAGTTTGGAAATATAATGGTTAAAAGTACGAATGTAGTAAGGTTAGGAACATAGGTTAGAGAGACAGTGACATTAGGAAGCTATGGTCTGACAAATCTAAACTGGCTGCTATAGTAGGACTCGCGTAAATTTGCGCCTGTGGTGTGGCCCGCACCTGTGTACAGTGATGCCACGTTTTCTGTACCGTTCTCTCTCTCTCTCTCTCTCTCTCTCTTCTGGCGGGAGATGTGAGCCACCCTGAGTACTTTTGATTCTTTTATAAGGTATTTATAATTGTGCTTTCATTCGTTAATTTGGTTTTGTTATATTTAGTGATATTTATCATTTTTTGTATACGGCAACAGATGACCCGTTATTGCAGTACCATGATTGATTTCCATTCATTCTCTTTATCTGGGTGTGGAAGTGTTGCTGCTCGCGAGTGAATAATGTTTTTTTTTTTTTTTACTTCGGTATTGACATATGCCTACTATTTTGTACTATATATTAGCTTATGCTTATAAATGTGATTATTCCTTGCCCTGAAAATTACGGTAAAAGCCAGTCAATGTGAGCATTTTTCCCTAGCAACACCTGCACAAGCTATGCATGGGTCTATGGAGGTACTGTACGTACTTTACCTTAGGCCAGACTGGGTGTGTCAGTGTTGCCACTCACAAGAATTATATAAATTATTTCTTTTACTTTGGATATTGGCATATTTCTTCTTTTTTCAGACTCATTATCTTATATCCATAACTGTGATATTATTACCCACCCTAAAACTATGCTAAAAACCATTAACCCGTCACGTCCCGAGGTTTTCCGCACCTCCGACATCCCCCAGTCCCGAGGTATTTTCGAAAAATTTTTTTTTGGCTAAAACCTTCGCTTTTGGTGAGAAACATCGAAAATTCGTAGAGAAATCGCTCACTTGAGGTTTAAAATACCCAATCCAGGTAGGAGTTCCTCCTTACCTGACTGGGTTTTTTAACATGCTGGCACCAAAGAAAACGAGTTCTATGGGAGGGTAACTATTTTATCCACTCATAAACGGTATTTATTTATTTACTTGGTACGAATGTATATGTAGTATGAGAGTATGTTGGTTTTCAAGCAGTAATAAAGGCATTATAATCATTGTTTCACTCAGTAACTAATCACCATACCTGACCTTTTTTTTGCCACATTACCTGATCATTATTTTTGGCTGTTTCTTCTAATGCTATGTAAACATTGTCCTCCACATTGTCATCGATTGGGGAATCACTCTGGCCCTGAATATCTTTACTAGCCAGGTCACTGGTAACAGGTCCTTTGCCAAGACAATGGTGTGAGGGGGGGAGGGGGGAGGTTATGTGGTGTAAGGCATTGTCCCTGCTTGGTATCTTGTAGAGGAATAGAGGAAGGTGTCCCGTGTATACATACGAAAAATCACGCGCGAAATTGAAAATTGTGCAAATTAGGGACCTTGCAATTGCACAACGTACTGGTACGTCGCCGGGACTGGCAAATGCAAATCGTTGCAACGTACCCATACGTCGACGGGACAGGGCGGGTTAAAAGTGACTACAATTTCTTTTAGCAACACTGTACAATATGTATGCCATGTTTCTGTGTTACTGTATAAATATTTTATGCATAATAAGATTACTGTTGATTCATCCATCTAAATACACAAGTGTAAGTTTTATTCATCTGAATTTATCGTATTTGTGATGCCTTGTACATAAATAGCTTCCGTTTCACATCGCAAGTTGGGGAAACGTGGCACCATTGTACACAGGTGCAGGCCACACCACAGCCGCAATTTTACGCGAGCCCTACTATAGGGTGGGGCACGAAGCTCTGTACAGTGTTGCCACGTTTCCATACGCACGATGCCTTCTCTCTCTCTCTCTCTCTCTCTCTCTCTCCTGGGGGAGATGTGCATCACCCTGGGGAATTTTGTTTCTTTTATTAGTGAATTTTAAACTTATGCTTTCATATCGGTATTTTTTTTATTATATCTAACTATATTTAAAAATATTTACTATTGTTTTACATTTGTCACCAAATGACCTCGCTGGTTCGGCGCCGTGATTTGTTTGTATTCAATCACTCTCTCCTTTCTTCCTTCCCTCCCTTCCTCCATCTCTCCCTTAACACCTTCCTTGGCCTACCTTCCCCCACCTCTCTCTCTCTCTCTCTCTCTCTCTCTCTCTCTCTCTCCTTGAGGAGATTTGCGTCACCCTGGGGAATTTTGTTTCTTATAAACTTATGATTTCATTTCTTTATTTTATATCTAATCATATTTAAAATTATTTATTATTGCTTTACATTTGTCGCCAGATGACCTTGCTGGTGCAGCGCCATGATTTCTTTTTATTCAATCACTCCTTCCTTCCTTCCCTCCCTTCCTCCATATCTCCCTCAACACCTCCCCTGGCCTGCCTTCCCTCTCTCTCTCTCTCTCTCTCTCTCTCTCTCTCTCTCTCTCTCTCTCTCTTTCTCTCTCTCCTGGAGGAGATTTGTGTCACCCTGGGGAATTTTGTTTCTTTTATGAGTGACTTATAAACTTATTTCATTTCTTTATTTTATATTATATCTAACTATATTTAAAAATATATATTATTGTTTTACATTTGTCGCCAGATGACCTCGCTGGTGTGGCGCCATGATTTATTTTTATTCAGTCACTCCTTCCTTCCTTCCTTCCCTCCCTTCCTCCATCTTTCCCTCAACACCTCCCCTGGCTTGCCTTCCACCCCCCCCTCTCTCTCTCTCTCTCATCTGTGGATGAGAGGCTGTAGCCGGGTCAGACTGGGTCTGAGTGTTGCCTCTCACGAGGATTAAATGTATTATTTTTTTTTACTAAGAAATTGGCATATTTTTACTTATATTCCTACACATTATGTTATAATCATTATCGTGACATTATTACCTACGCCAGAAATACGGTAAAAGCCAATAAAGGTGACTACATTTTTTTTTAGCAACACTAAAAAATTTATGCCACGTTTCTGTATTGCAGTGTAAATATTTTATGCATAATAAGTTTACTGTTCTTTCATATATTATAATACACACGTTAACATTGTATTCATATGTGTTTATTTGTGATGCCTTTTACATATATAACAGCCGTTTCACATCGCGGGTTTGGGAAACGTGGCACCACTGTACAGAGGGTCATGCCCCACCGTAGCCGCCAGTTAAGGTTTGTCAGACCATAGTAAGATAGTTCGAGGATAGCAAGATTAGGAAGGTGTGTTACTAGAGTAGTTTGGTAGGTAGGTGTTTAGCTAGGTGATAAGTGGATATTGTAGAGAATCGTTGCCATCGATGTCGGTATCGTAGAGTATCGTAGGTTTCTGCTGCTGCCAAACGTAGGTAATAGTCGTAGCTAGGAGCTGGGATTGTAGCTGTAGATTGGCGAAGGCACCTCTTTCATCAGTAATGTTGGCTGCTACCAGTATAAAGTCTTGAGGCGTTGTATAGCTCGTTGTGGGTAATATCTTGAGGTAGGTATATCTCTGTCTTACTAGCCCCTCTGTCTGTCTTGTATTGTAAGCGAAGGTGAGGTACAGACTCTTTGGGGTTACGGGATTTTATTGTGGCAGTGATATCGTTGGTGTGATGGACAGAGTGACGTGATGTCAGCGTGAACTTTACCTTATCTCCGAAGCTTCCTTCTATCGTCTCTTCAATCCCCTTCTGCGATCGTTGGTCTCTTTGGCTCTCTCACTGGCTCTCTGACTCTTACCTCCGATTTCTGGAAATATATACTGTCCGGTGGGTGTGGGTGTAATGTCTAGTACTTTTCCATGCACGTGAGCTAATTGGTTTTCGTCGGTTATCCCATGTCATCGTCTGGTATGTGTTTGCCGTACACTGTGTTTGCATCCTGGCCAGAGGATGTGTACGTCTCTACCTGAACACCAGACACATTGTGCAAGTGTTAGATATTGTGCTATGATATATATTAATGCCTCTATAGATGGAGAGATTGGAAAGGTGACATACGTCGAAGTTGTATAAACATTAAAGGCTTAAGCCGCTATCACACGGGGATCCATGAACGTGCAATGTTGCAGCCACGAGAGTGTCGTGGACAGCCAAGCACGTTCCACCACCAAACCCATTCATTGTCGTCCACGCTTACCGTCGCTGCTCAAAAGTCCCTGGTCTCTTGCCTCGCTATAGAGTTTAAACTGGCTGTGGCCGAGTGGTGTGCCTCGTCTGCTATCTTGAACTCCGAAGTCAGAAAGAAAAGCCATTAGTTGGTTCATGCCCATTGTTGTGTTAATAAATACTGTGTGTACTTGTGGTGTCCTTCTCTGTAGAGTTCACCCTGGTTGTGGCTGTATGGTCTTCATCGTCTGCTCGGGAGTCGGGACAAGTGATCTTAGCTGTGACCGGCGTAATGGGCTGAACCTGATAAAAAAAAAAAATGATTTCATCGAGTCACACCATGTGATAGGCAATGTTGTTTTTGGATTTCCATTCTGATATGTCACCAGTGCTTGTACTGTGTACATGACCCCGTGTGACAGCTGCTTTAGTTATCTTTCCTTTCCTTCATTCGTTGCATACCTGCCTGGGAAACAAACACCTGACATCACACACACACACACACACACACACACACACACACACACACACACACACACACACACACACACACACACACACACACACACGGGGCACTATTTACGGACCATCCTGCACAGAATACTTCCTCAGATTGAAATGGTTAACACTGAAGCTTATGGACGTCATATGCGGCTTATTCTTGCTGCCTTCAGACGATTTTATGGAGCTTAGATAGTGCTCCCTGGTTGTGTCGAGGCTGTTGGAGGCTTAATCAAACCCTCCAGTTGAAAAGGTCTCTCCTAAGATTAATAAAACCGTCTGGAGGCGGCAAGAATACGAAGCACGAGACATTCCTCCAAGTTAGGGGGTTAAGATCATTCAGTCAGAATAGTTGTTGCTGCCCCAAGCTGTTTGGAACGTGAACCCGATGGGCTGCAGGATGAAGTTGTCCTCATCCTGCTGTTCACATCCTTTCAAGGGACTGAGAGGGAGGTTCGAGAAATTTGTATAACCACCTAGATATATTACTGGCGCAGCACGAAGGCATCCCTCTGCAGCACCATGGCAGGCTAATAACAGGCGGTATACTGTTAAAAGTTATGTATGTATTAACCCTTTCGCATTGATAGGCTCACTTAGGCTTTGTATCATACTCTGATTTGGACTAAATTTGCCATCTGTCCACAGTGAATGCTGAGCTGTAACAATAGATTAACATTAGAATATGATGGTAGTCACGAAGAACTGCTGTAAAGAGCATGTAAATCCACAGTGATGACTTGCTGCCCCTCATCTACGTAAAAGAGACTGCAAAAGTACTAAAAGCTAGGCCAAGTTAGAGTAAAACCAGTGTTTTATATACTGCATATGCTGTATATATAATGAATACTATATTTAATATATATATATTTATATAATATATATCATATATGAGTATAATATATATAGTATACTGTATATATATTCTTTTAAATCTGTCTGACGATATATATATATATATATATATATATATATATACCCTCGTATTGTTTATAAAGGCTCTAACTTACATGCGTCGGCCTTGGTCACCTAATGGCGGTTTTCCACGCTGCTTAATATCGGACACTCCTGTTCAGTCCCATATCACTGAGGTAACACTCTATGACCATGTCCCAGGTCTTTTACGGTTTGCCTCTTGCAGCCCTTCCCCCGACGTTCACACCCGTCACCTTCTGCACCCAATTGCATCCTCCATCCTCTCAACATGCCCAGACTATCTTCATCTCCCCCTCCGCATCACAACACCAATACATTCCAGTCCCATCTTTCGTCTCAACTCATTAGTCGCAATCCAAGCCCCCCCCCCCTCCAGGCCTCGCATTAACCCCTTAACCGCAAGGCGTCACTTTCGTGACGCTCGGGTGCAATGGATCATACCGCGGGGCGTCACTTTTGTGATTCTGTGTTATTTTGAATTATCCTGGGCTTTCAAGTGGTGGCTTGTATCATCTATCAGTACTGCCAATGTCCAACACTAGTCAGCACTCCAAATCTCATCTGTACTCCCATCCATTGTTGACATTTTAGCGATTTTCCCCCGTTCCTGACTCCCCTCCCTATCTCCCCTCCATTACCCTGTCCTCTCACCTCCCCGGCCGCGCTGCGCTAAGCAAATCTCCCCCGGATTTTTCCACAGATTTCATCCATTGAAATAAGCCCTATGCCCTATACTTATACAAAATAATATATGCAAAAAAAAAAAGGTAAGTGATAGTGGTATACACCAGGAATTGGCTAATTATCACCTGACAACGCCTCACATGCATTCATTCGCTACATTACCACGGTAATTTCCCCTTTGAATTATGCCTTGTAATCTATATCTGTAATAAAAATATATATGAGAAAGGAAGGGAGAAGCCTAAATGACATTTACATTCACCTGGAACTACCTATTTCTTTATGTATTGCTGAGATTTTCTACCAATAACTTATTAGCATGTAAATTAGCAGCTGTCAGCCCCATTGTCACTGTCAACCCTTGCCTTCTCAGATAAGCCATGGCATTTAGTTCCTTGTCCTCTGCTGTGGTCAAAGCATGTCACAGTCACGCCCCGCCATTTCTGCCGCTTATGCGGCCATTGCAAAGGGCCCCGTGACCTCTACACCCAGAAAAACTCATGAGGGAAGCAGGAAAGGACTAAGTGACTCTGCAGTGGAACGTGAACTAGTGGAATTATCAATGGTGATGATGGATAGTGATTTTGACCCTTCGGAGGATTCGTGTGATGAGCTGGGTGAGGAAATTGTGCCAGAAAGTACTAGTACGAGTGCTTCAGTGTCCCAAGTTATCCCTAGCTCCAAGGGAAAGGAGCCGTTAGTGCAGCAAGGGAAGGAATTTGGGAAGGGAGTGAAAAGACAGCGTGTCAGCCCCAGAACAACGGCCCTGCGTGACCCAGCCCGCCATGAGTCCCGAGTTGATTCACCTCCCCGTTCCCCAAGCCCCACTTCACTCATTTCTTCCTCTTCTTCTGCTGAATTATCTCCGGAGTCTTTGTCGTCGGAGTCACCACCAGCATCAACAGTGAAGGCAGGCCATAGAGGAAGAGGTAAATCCCTGACCCGTAAAAGTAGAGTTGCTAGTAGAGTAAGGGCTGCTAGTGCTGTACGGCAACCCAGGGTCAGTGCGAGTCACCTTGAACGTGATAAATCTGCCTCACGCCACCCACCACCCTCACCCACCCTACACTGCCACGACAGGGAATCCTGGATGCCTTCGCGTGGACGGAAAGGTCCGATTTTGTCCCAGAACATCTCGATTTTGACGAGAGTTCCTCAGGAGTACAGCCTGCCTTCACTCTTGACGAGGATGCTGAGTGTGTGGACTTCCTTTTGGCCTTCCTAGATGACAAAGTCATGCAGCACATATGTGATGAGACCAACAGGTATGAATCACAACGTGCTGCAAGTGGTACAGGTGCAGCCAAGATGCAACAGTGGTCCATGCTGGGAGTGCAGGAGCTGTATGTGTTCTTTGCCCTCATGCTTCTCATGCCACACTCCAAGAAGCATGAGTTGGAAGAATACTGGTCTATGGACCCCTTACTACCCACCTTCAATAAGTACATGGCCAGAGATCGCTTCCAGAACATCATGGGAAACCTGCACTTTGCCGACAACGATGTACCTTCCCAAAACGACCCACTCTGGAAGATCCGGGAGATTCTGAGCAGAATGAAGGATAAGTTTATGACATTCTTCCACCCCTTTCAGAAGGTTTTCATTGACGAATCCTTGGTTTTGTTCAGAGGACGTCTTAGGTTTGTGCAGTACATTCCAAGCAAACACCATCGCTTTGGAATCAAGTTCTTTGTACTGTGCAACTGTAAGACGGGGTTCATCCTTGACTTCGTCATTTATTCAGCCAGCACTGTCGATCTTGATAAAACACCCCCCCTTGGCTTCTCAGGCTGTTTGAAAGTGCTCCTTGAAAGGTATTTTGGTGGGAATCATGTGCTGTATACAGACAACTATTATACAGCACCGAAACTTGCCAAATACCTTTCAGAGCACGGCATCGGCTCCTGTGGCACTATGAAGAGTAATCATGCCCACTTCCCTAAATTCCCAGAGGCAGGAACCTCGCAGCGAGGAGACGTGCACCTACGCAAGTCTGGGAAGATGCTGGCAATATGGTGGCATGACGAGGGTCGTGCACATGTTCACCACCGTACACAAGGGGGAAATGACAGACAGTGGGAAGGTCGACCGTAGGACAGGCGAACCTGTGAGGAAACCTGATGCTGTGTTAGACTACAATATCAACATGCGGCTGGTGGACAAGTCCGACATGATTGGAGAAATCGACTGCCTTAGGAAGAATACTAGGTGGTACAGGAAAGTTTTTCTGCATCTCATAGACATGACGATGCTGAACGCCTTCATCCTGTACAAGATGAAGGTCAAGCCACCCAAGTCCTCCCTGAGGTTGTTCGCTAGGACTTGTGTTCAGCAGCTGCTTGAAAGATATGGTAGGGTGACAGCAGCAACTCCAAGGCGCCATCCAGTAACACTTCCCGACAGACTTGAGCAGAGGGCGTACATGGATCGGCACAGACTGGTGCAAATGCCTGCCACCTGCGATCTGCAGGTGCCAGGTGTTTGCACATACCACCCGACGCACACCTGAGCACAAACGCACCTCTTGGCAGTGTGCTGAGTGCCAGGTTCCCCTCTGTGTTACCTGCTTCTTTGATTACCACAGCCAGAAGCAGTTCTAAAAGTGCAAGTGGGAAAGGAAAATAATGTGTAAATAATGTGTAAATAGCAAGTGAAAGCAATTGATGTACAGTACATATGATTGAACAGTGTAATATAGTTTTATGTTACTGAAAGTGACAGTGAATAACATAGTGTAAGTAAAATAGAAGTGTAAATATTGAAAATACAATAGAAAATGTAAATAGAAATGTAAGTAATTAGTAATATAAGAATATGAGTACAAATACTTGATGTTATAACAGTGAAAGTGAATCCGTGGCTCACTACTTATTTTACTGAATGAAAAATTGAATGACTTCAGTGACAATAAACTAATACTACGGAAGGAAACTTATGGATAAAGACTCCAGATATATATAAGTGTTATATAGTAATAGAAATATAAAGTGTGAGGGGTTTTATGAATAATAAATGACAGAATACCAACAGCGAACTAGCGCAAGTGGGAAGGTCATACGCGCTCGTAATATTCATTGCTTTCACAGTGTTTTTTTTTTTTTTGGAGTATGGATCCCAAACTACTTGATAATCGTAGAGTAGTGTTTATAGTGTTAATATCTGGCTGTGGTAATCATATTACGGGTTGTCGGGAAGTGTAAAGTGGAGACTTCGTTACCCAACTTCAGAGGTCTCCACAAGTTCTACGGTAATCGACGAAGGCTCAACAAACATCCCAGGAGAAAGCTGAAGGTATGTGCCATATGCATATGTAATTTTAATATTCTAGGAGTAATAACTGATTTTTGGCAAATATTTTTTGAGAGTCTGTCGGAGCCCGAATAACCCCGCGGGACACGCAAAACATTGGGAAACATGCCCGCGGTGTAAGGGTTAAAGGAAGCACTACACATCCATCTAATCATTGCCGTTTTTACGTTTGAGCCTACGAATATCCTCTTCCTTTACTGCCCAAGTCTCACATCCATGCAGCATTATGCTCCTAAGCACGGAGGGAAAGCACTCTCAGTGTTGGGTGGGGCCACACCTCCATGAACTCTTCCAGTCATTTCTTACCCTAGCCACAGAGCTAGCTTCAGCCCCATTTCCAGCACATATGTCCCCCGAATAAGAAAACTCCTCCACACACTCCAGAGACTCTCCAGCAAGATCAGTCCTTTCACGTTTGACATTTTCCACATGCACTCCCAACACACCGCACACATGAAATCAGCATTATCTCGTATAGTTTGCTTCTACTATCACTACATCTCTTATGCACCCGTGTATCACAAACACTGCACAAGGTGGAGTTACTTCTGACACCCTTGTGGCAAACTGCACCTGGCCATACTCCCTCTGCTTTGACAGGACCACCACCAGCCCTAGATAGCATCACTTTTATTTTATCCGCATTTACTCTCAAACCCTTAATTGTGCCTCTTTCCTTCTCTCCATTTCCTAAATCATTCCTCCGCCTTCCTTTCATTCCTTGCAATATACACCAAGTCATCAGCATACAGCATTTCCCATGAGAATGCATATCTGAAGTCACGTGAGAAAATCAAGCACCGTGACATTCAATAAGGGGTCAAGACTGACCCCTGATACACGCCAGCCTTCACGAAAAACCCATCACACAAATTTTTCACTCTCATCTGGGTTCGAGCACCCACATACGAGTACATAGCCATAACCATACTAACTAGCCACTCCTCAATTCCAAGGTTTATATATATATATATATATATATATATATATATATATATATATATATATATATTTTTTTATACACACACACATATACATATATATTTTTATATATATTATATACAGTATTTTACACACACACACACACACACACACACACACACACACACACACACACATACACACACATACACACACAATATATATATATATATATATATATATATATATATATATATATATATATATATATATATATATATTTATGTGGGGAAGAAGGAACCAAAGGCAATGAGCCCGCAAAACTGTTCCTTCCAAGAGAAAAACAAAATACAAGAGAGAGCCAATTCAAGATCCATTCATTTCGAGATGCCTTGACACACTGCGTTTGAAAGACTGGAGATCATAGGAAGCAGGAAATACAGACAGAGGGAGACAGTTCCAGAGTTGACCTGTTGCATAAATGAAGGACTGGGAGTAACGGTTAACTCTTGCATTAGAGAGTTGGACAGAAAAGAGGTGAGAGTTTGCTGCTAGACGGGTGCTACGCGCCCGTCGTAGAAGTGGAGGAATGCATGCAACAGTTCAGAGGAACAGTGACCATTGAAGTAGCGATAGAAAAGAGATAAAGATGCAACACTGTGGCGAAGAGACAGAGGTTGAAGGGAGTCAGTAAGAGGAGGAGAGTTAATGAGACGAATAGCCTTTGACTCCACCCTATTGAGAAGAGCTGTATGTGGGGAGCCTCCCCACACATGAGAGGTGTACTCCACACAGGGGCGGATAAAACCCCTGTATAGAGTCAACAATTGTGCAGGGGCAAAGATGGAACGGAGTCGGCTTAGCTCACCCAATCGCGTGGAAGCAGATTTTACAAGAGATGTAATACGGTCTTTCCAAGACAAGTCCCGAGCAAATGAAACCCCAAGCATGTTCAACGATGATGCAGGATTAAGTTGAGTATTATTAAAAATAAGTGGGTATACCTGTGGAAGATTTTGTTGGGTTGATAGGTGAAAAACTGAGTCTTTGATGCATTAAAAACAACCAGATTATTTTTACCCCAGTTAGAGATACGAACCAAGTCAGACATTAGGTGTGCCATAGCCTCATCCCTTGCCTGCTGAGATGGACGTTGTGGGAATCGAATAGAAAGGTGAAGGGTGGAGTCATCAACATATGAGTGGATAGGGTTAGATGTACAGCTTAGAAGATCATTGATGAATAAAAGGAAGAGAGTTGGTGATAGGACAGAGCCCTGAGGAACACCAATGTTAATGGATCTAGGAGAAGAACGATAGCCGTCTACAACAGCTGCTATAGAGCGACCAGAAAGGAAGCTAGAAACGAAGGCACAGATAGAAGGATAGAAACCGTAAGAGGGCAGTTTGGAAATTAAAGATTTATGCCAGATTCGATCGAAAGCCTTTGAGATGTCAAGTGCAATGGCAAAGCTTTCGCCAAAGTCCCGAAAGGAGGATGACCAGGAGTCTGAAAGGTAGGTGAGAAGATCGCCTGTGGAGCGTCCCTGATGGAACCCATACTGACGATCAGAAAGAAGGTTGTGAAAGGAGAGATGGTTTAAAATTTTTCTAACAAGAATAGACTCAAAAACTTTTGAGATACAGGATGTTAAAGCAATTGGACGATAGTTAGAGGGTTGGGAATGGTCACCCTTCTTTGGGACCGGCTGAATGAGAGCAAACTTCCAGCAAGAAGGAAAGGTACTTGACAAACAAAGGCGAAAGAGTTTGCTTAGGCAGGGTGTAAGCACAGAAGCACAGTTCTTGAGAACAACAGGAGGAACTCCATCAGGCCCATATGCCTTATTAGTACTGAGGCCAGCAATGGCAGAAAATACATCAGCTGAAGAAATTTTAATGTTAGCCATGAGGAAGTCATAGGGGGGAAGTGATGGAGGAACAGCACCGGAATCGTCTAAGGTGGAATTGGAGGAGAAAGTCTGAGCAAAGAGATCTGCTTTATCAGTAGAAGAAATAGCTACAGAGCCATCAGAGTAGAAAAGAGGAGGGAAGGATGATGAGGTAAAGTTGTTAGAAAGGTTTTTGGCAAGGTGCCAGAAGTAGCAGGAAGAGTTCGAGTTAGAGAGTTGAGAGCATTTTGTACGGATGAAATCATTTTTAGCAGAGCGAAGACTTAGCACGATTCCGGGCAGAAATGTATAAAAGATGTGATTCAGGGGTGGGTTGGTTCTGGTACCTTTTATAGGCCCTCTCCTTGTTGCAGACAGCATTAGAACAGGCGTGATTAAACCAAGGCTTTCGTGCATTAGTCAAAGGATATGAGAAAGGAATGTATGCTTCCATGCTCGAGAGAATAACCTCCGTAATGCGCAAGGCACACCCAGATGGCTACCGGTCATGGAAGCAATAATCATTCCAGGGAAAATCACGGAAGTACTGCCTGAGGGCCTCCCAATCCACAGCTCCAAAGTGCCAGAGACGACGTTTTTTTTTAGGGTCCGCAGGCCGAACCGGAGCGATAGGACAGGTCAAGGTGATGAGGTTGTTATCGGAGGAGCCCAACAGATAGAAAAGATTAACAGTGTAAGCAGAAGGATTAGTGGTAAGGAAGAGATCAAGTATATTGGAGCTCTCTCCAAGGCGGTCAGGGATACGAGTAGGGTGCTGTACAAGCTGCTCTAGGTCATTAAGGATAGAAAAGGTGTAGGCTTGTTCATCAGGTGGATCAGTGAAAGGAGAGGAGAGCCAAAGGTTGTGGTGAACATTGAAATCTCCAAGAATGGAGATTTCAGAGAAAGGAGAAATGGATAGAATGTGTTCCATCGTAAAAGTAAGATAGTCAAAGAATTTTTGATAGTCAGTAGAATTAGGAGATAAGTAAACAGCACAGATACTGTATATTTAGTCAGAGAATGACAGGAAAGCCGAAGCCAGAGTGTAGAGAATTCAGAAGAATCGAGTTCAGGAACACGAGAGCAAGATAAGTTGTTGCGTACACTGTATATACACAACAGCCACCTTTGGCTTTGAAATGAGTATAGAGAAAGTAGGAGGATACAGAAAAGGGTTTGCTGTCAGTTGCCTCAGACAGCTGAGTCTCAGTTAGGAAAAGAAGGTGAGGTTTAGAGAAGGAGAGGTGGTGCTCAACAGAGCGAAAGTTAGAGGACAGGCTGCAAATGTTGCGGAAATGAAGAAGAAGAGAATCAGACAGTGGTTCCAGGCATCTTGAGGTCGTCACCGGGAGAGGGGCTGAAAGTGGGGGCATTTATGGTCCCCCCCCCCCCTGGGGACTCCGAGGCTAAGTTATTCGACGCCTTTTTTTGAAAATTTTGAAAAGGAAGTGTGATGTGTACTGTGCATGTAGTTTGGTGTGATAGTTGGAGAAACTTGTATTGGAGAGCATGCTGGTCTACTCTCTGTGTTACTGAGACACTGAAAGGGGGATGGTCGGGACCTAGTCCCGAGGGCTGATGAAACAGGAGCTCCAGCTCTCCCTATCATCAGCTTTCCATCCACCTTGGGAGTACTGCCCTGTTCGACTGGTGCTACAGTCTACTCCTCAGTGCTTTATATATATATGGAGCCTCTGTGGTACAGTGGTAGACTGTGCGTTTCACACGCTCGTGAGTGCGGGTTCGCCTCCCGCCAGTGTTGTAAAAACTTTGGGATGCGTTCACCTAGCCACCGGCTACTTTGGCGGACACAAGGAGTGTTGTGGTTGAACCAGTGTCGCATACTAGTATGCTTGCACCCAATCGGCTTAAGGCGGGCAGATTACACTTGTTTCACAGACTACACACACATCCAAAGCCACTACAGCACTACAATTACACTAACAAGCACTTCTCACCCTACATACAGTCTCTACCAGACAGCTTAAGCCACTGGGTAGAGATACATTGGCTGTATCGTCCCTGCTTCGGTAGGGATAGGCCGGTCCTGCAGTGGACCCTATATATATATATATATATATATATATATATATATATGTATGTATATATATATATATATATATATTATGTTACACACACACACATATACATATATATTATTATATATATTATATACAGTATGTTAGACACACAATATATATATATATATATATATATATATATATATATATATATATATATATATATATATATATATATATATATATATATATATATATATATATATATATACAGTATGTTACACACACACTATATATATATATATATATATATATATATATATATATATATATATATATATATTTTGTGTGTGTGTGTGTGGCCAAATAGGTAAACATGATAGCACGTATCCACACCCCAGCTGCCTCCTCCCACAGGTAACACCAAAGAGTACTCTTTGGTAACACAAACACATATGTGACTCAAGTACTCATTTTCACATGACCTTCTTATATGGTACCGTATAACTAACAAACCCTACCCTACCTATATCTATGACACCTCTCTCCCACCATACCCTACCCTACCCTGCCTTGCCCACCCACCTTACCCTACCCTGCCCTACCCCTCCGTTCCCCACCCCACCCCACCCAATTCTATCCTAACCTATCCTACTCTGCCCTACCCTACCCTATCGTACCCTACCCCACCCTTCCCTTCCCTTCCCTTTCCTATCCCACCCCACCGCACCCCATCCAGTCCTACACCACACCATACCACACCACCCTACCTTTCCCTTCCCTTCCCTACCTTAGTCTTCCCTATCCTTCTCATCGCATCCTTTCCCTTCCCTGCCTTACCCCACTTGCCCATACCTATATCTCATCCATCGCGCTCCTGAATTATGGGTAAGGGTAGGGTAGGATTGGGATGCCTGACATGTAAATATGGGCAGGAGGGATCAGATAGGACTTGAATTTACTAAAGAACTTGTCTACTTACCTATCTATCGACCTATCTTTCTCTCTATCTGTCTGTCTATCTATCTATCTGTATCTATCTATCTATCTATCCATCTATCTACCTGTCTGTCTGTTTATTACTCTACCTGTCTACCTACCAACCTATCCATCTATCTTTCTGTTTGTCTGTCTGTCTGTTGTCTCTAGCCTCCATTCCGTTCCTCAACCTCATCCTCAGTCTTCCTCTCCTTATCCCTCAATCACATGTATGTCAGTGTATGTATGTCACATCATCTGCATGTCAATCTGACTGTCTATAGCCAGACGCCATGATCTCATAAGGGGTGGCCACAAACAAATCACCTCCATGTCACCCTGTCCTCTACCATTTGGCTGCAATACCTCCAGTTTGAGAGAGATGTTTTCAAACTGGGGAGGGGGGAGGGTTAGATATAGAGGTTCGGTAGCACCTCTTCCTAAGCAATTTATTCTCCATATTACAGCATAATATTTTTGTTTGTGCTATTCCTATATATTTGAAGTACGGACATAGTTTGCAGCACTAACATACACCAGGATACTGAAATGCACTGCGCAGACTAAGTCGCTAAGGAAAAGGCGTGTACATATTCACTATACAGTATACAGGGCAAAATATGTTCAGTGGCTGATACTTTATTAAGGAACCCAACTCATGTCGCTACATTAAGTCTAAGGGAACTAATTCCTAACCAGGACGAAATCTCGCAAGCACAAACTTGATCCCACGGGGTCTAAAGTATATAGAAATTGGAGAGTGGCGAGGACATACAATTACCCAAGCTGCATACTGTATACCACTCAGGCAATTCACAATAGGCAACAATGCCTTATATAAGGTAAACCCTAAACGACCAAATCATAGAAAAAATAACAGACAGTTAGTGGTACCTGATGCAATGATACCTCACATTTTAAGGACAATACACAATAGTCCACAAGCAGGACATCCTGGAAAGGATAGGACGGTCAAACAGGCCCGGATGTTATACTACTGGCCATCATTACGACAGGACATACATCAGCACATCGTTAAATGTGAGTCTTGTGCGAGACACAAAGGTTATACCGTCACATCAGCATAATTAGGCACATATCCTGTACCAGATCAACCGTGGGACGTTGTTGAAGTTGACTTACATAAGTTACCATTACCTAACAATAATAATTAATCAGTATATTCTCGTGGCTCCTGACCATTTCTCAAGGTATGTCATTTTAGTTCCAGTTAGTAAAATTAGTACAGTAATTAGTAAAATCCCACCGCTGCCACCAATATCGATAGGCGTAGCTGAGGGGTTTAAGTAGGTAGAGAAGGTTATTTGATTGTATCGTCGATGGGCGTGGCACCAGGAGAGAGAGTAATGGAGAGGCGTTGTAGGAGATGTCAGTGTAGGCCTTCTCTGTTCCGTTAACCTTTTCATATACATTAAGTGGGGTGATGAAATAGATTGGGGTCGATGGAGTTTATTGTGAGACAGTTACTTGAATAAATGTTTAGAGCAGTGTTTCTCAACTGGTGGACCATGGACCACTTGTGGTCCATGGTGACTTTTGAGTGGTCCACAGGACGTTCACTATATTTGGTATTAAACTGGAGATTGGTGCATATATTTTTAAATTTATTGAAAATGCAGTACGGAAAATTTTATCAAAATAAATAATTGGCCATTCATTTTATTGTATTTCTATTTATGAAATTTTTCTGACCAAAATGTTTGTTGTCTGTGCTTTATTTATCATTACTCAAAAATGAAATGGTCCACGATATCTTTTTTACTTAGGCTGGTTGTCCGTGGCCTGAAACGAGTTGAGAACCACTGGTTTAGAGCTTGGCATGACCCGTGTATGGTTAGTAGCAGTTTGTACTTGCTAATGCCTTCCCACTCTCTCTCTCTCTCTCTCTCTCTCTCTCTCTGGCTCTTACTCTCCTTGTCCTTCCATCTCCCATGGACGTCTAGTTCTCTATCTCTCCTACATGTGATTTCAGACTTATATCCTCCTCTGACTTCGGGTAAGTGTGCGTATGTATGTTTACGTGTGTGTGTGTGTGTGTGTGTGTGTGTGTGTGTGTGTGTGTGTGTGTGTGTGTGTGTGTGTGTGTGGGCCATGTTTCCGACACGTGATTCATCAGTTCATTCTGTGTTTTGGAATACTTGAGTGTCTGGCTATTGGGAAATGTATCTACACTCTTCCTGGAGAACTCGAGACCTAACGACCTGTATTACATATTGTTACGTATAGGTAAATAGTTAGCTAGTTACATATTACACAACATATTAATGCGTACAGGCGTTGCGATATCTCCAGATCCGCTTGTAGTGCGGTCTTATAGCCTTCATCAACCCCTGCACAACTAGGTCTTTCCTAACATACATAACGTCGTCCGGAGGTAGAAAGAAAGAAGTATATAATAGGTAATCGTACTGAAAAGATTAAAATAGAGAAATTTAACCAAAACTCTCCAACACATTTCAAAAATTTATTTAAAAAAGAAAAAAGAAAAAATCGAGCTTGTCCACACTTTCATTCTGTCGTCGGTTACGGAAGCTCCCTAACACCTTTTCCTAAGCGATCTATTTTGCTTATTACACCTTACCGTCGTACTCTTTACGCAAATCATTCCAATATCGCCGCACTCCGCCGAAATAACGTACAAAAGGAAATTAACCAGCCCTATCCAGAAATAAATCGCTAAGGAGGAGGTGCCAGGGAACCTCAGTACTGGACGAGAATACGGGCCTGTGACTCCTACGAAGAATATAAACAAACACAATAATCGAAATCTGAAGTCTGCATGGAAACGTGAAACTGGGGGGGGGGGTGAGTAGGGGAGATAATGTACCTAATGTTTTTGGTACGATGGCGGGCAGTGTTATGTGGCGGTGGTGGTGATTAGGTAAGGTGATAAGGCAGGCGGTGTGGGTAAGATGTTGCCGTGGAAGGATTGCGTAAAATGATAAGGTAATCTTGTGGTATTCGTGTTTGACGCCTTATGTTTTTATTTTTCCTTATGTTACGTTTTTTCCTACGTTTTTTATATTACGTTCTTACCTGCTATAGTGCATGTGTTCCCAGGTGACACATATCCCTAATCTCCGTACTGTTAAGCTGATGGCCAGGCGTAGTCATAGTGGAGGGAAGATTTGGCTAGTAACCAGGGAGACTCGTTCTTGTCCCCTAACTCAGGTTGATCGACTTCCAAGCAGCCATGACTTGTTATAAGAGTTGAGGGAGTAGTATACCTTCGTCAGATGTAAACAGATCGACTACACCAGATATCTTAACCCTGCCTAAAAGATTGTCCTAGTAGTGAAGGGATTAATCGAGCCTGCTGTTGCTACTGCTACTGCTACTGCTACTACTACTACTACTACTACTCCTCTCCATGGAACTGAATAAAATCGCCTGGAGATAGCAAGCATGTAATGAGGTTGACGTAGTGAAGAAACTATCTCTCTCTCTCTCTCTCTCTCTCTCTCTCTCTCTCCAGACTATTTTTTTTCCATCTTAGAAGAGAGGCTTTTCGCACTCAAGGGCGGTTGGATATAGCCTTCACATTAGCCTCTGTACTACTGAAGGATCTGTCGCGGGCTAAATAAAATCGCGTGGAGGCAGCAGGAATGAAGTAAAATATTATGTAACCTTACTGAACATGTTATCGCCTCGTGTGTTACGTCAGGTACGCGCGTTATCACCCCTACACCTGCTTTAGTTCGCTCGCCTTGACTTGACCCAGATTTTTGTCGTTCTGCGGTTTATTTCATGTAACTCAGTTTCGGAATAATACTGTACAGCCATCCCATACACTTCTTGTGACTAGCACACCAGTACCGCTAGTTCTTTTCACTCTGCCGCCACTACCATTGCAACTGCTGTCGTCAATAAGTGTGCTATCACCACCACCACCGCTACTATCACCCCATTACTACCACCAAGACCACTACCCTTACCACTACTGCTACTACTACTACTCTTACTGTCACGCATCTGTTCACCTCTGCCTTTGGTTTATCACCATCATTATTACAGCCACTACCAGTTATCACCATCATTATTACAGCCACTACCAGTTATTACCATCATTATTACAGCCACTACCAGTTATTACCATCATTATTACAGCCACTACCAGTTATTACCATCATTATTACAGCCACTACCAGTTATCACCATCATTATTACAGCCACTACCAGTTATCACCATCATTATTACAGCCACTACCAGTTATCACCACCATTATTACAGCCACTACCAGTTATCACCATCATTATTACAGCCACTACCAGTTATCACCATCATTATTACAGCCACTACCAGTTATCACCATCATTATTACAGCCACTACCAGTTATCACCATCATTATTACAGCCACTACCAGTTATCACCATCATTATTACAGCCACTACCAGTTATCACCATCATTATTACAGCCGCTACCAGTTATCACCATCATCACCACCACCACTACCCCTCCCAAATCAACACCCACGAGACAGACAGTTACTGTGAAGTTTTAAGTAGCAGCACAGCTCAGCATGTTTTGCTTACTAAATCGCTAGCGTCATCAAGCAGGCAGTGAGTGTACAGTGTGTGTGTGTGTGTGTGTGTGTGTGTGTGTGTGTGTGTGAGAGAGAGAGAGAGAGAGAGAGAGAGAGAGAGAGAGAGGCATCTTCCTTACGTACTACGGTAGATCATACATGAACAATTCTTCCTAACCTAGACGGTTTCCATGCATACCTATACACACGATTTTCTTCCCTGGGAGCTTCATGGAACCGTCAGGTGTTGGCCAGAATAAAAGAAGTGGAACAGTCTTAACACCATCTATCCTCTGACTTTATTCCATACTTATTCCCTATTAACTTTATTCCATACTAACTTTATTCCATATTAACTTTATTCCATACTAACGTCAAACAGTTTTAGCCAGAGGAGGGGAAACTAACCGGACTTCAGCTGGGGTTAATAAAGGTTGTGTCAAACCCCTCCAGCTAGTAAAGTCTCTCCCAAAGCGCCTCTGTCGACTGTGTGATCTGGGTCGCACCATGAAGCCGTCAAAAGTGGGGATGGGTGACAGAAGTGGCCGTGATGAGCAAAGGAATGGATGAGATATTGGACTTGATATGTGTTGGACGATGTGGCCGCTGCAGGAAAGCATACCCAGTGAAAATGCGTGCTGTAGCGTCTGTGTTTTCAGTGTAGCGATGTTTATTTGAAAATGTCCTCAAAGAATGAACGTGTTGGGGTGGGGGTTAAGTAGAAATAAGCTTAGGAGACAGAAAAATGGGTTGGGCGAGCCGGCATTGTGGTGGCGTACGTTGAGGGTGTGACGGGAAGGAGGGTGGAAGGACGAGGGAGGGCGAGAACCTGCTGGAGAATAAACAAGGTCTGGTCATTTTCCCGCCTCACGCTGACCACAAAAAACGACTCTCTGTTGTTCCTGTAGGACCCGTATTCTAGTTCACATTGGGGGGTCTCGTAGCATATGGATTTAGCTATTTATAAGTTATTCTACGTCACATACGAGGCTTGGTAGTACATGTTAACGCCCGCCTTCAGCAAGGCGGAGCGATAATGTCTCTCTCTCTCTCTCTCTCTCTGACCCACCTGTTTCCTCTTTATCATAATTTTATGTTTTCATATTTTGCTTTCGTGTCCTTGTAACTGTTGTGAAAATATATCTGTATGTCTCCTCTGTGTCTAGGACACGTTATTATTATTATTATTATTATTATTATTATTATTATTGATATTATTAGTGGTAGTGGTAGGTGGGGGCGCTCACCATTCACCCTTGATGTAGTGCTGCTTTGGGCGTCTGGCTTTTCCTCCCTTTTTTCCTTCCTCTTCTGTTTTTCTTTCCTTCATTCTTTCCTCTTTCTTCTCCCTACGGGTGACTTTACACTCCCTCTTCTGTCTTTCTTTCCTTCTTTCTTTCCTCTTCCTTCTTCCTGTGGGTGACTGTACACTGAGCGACAAGCCAAATGGTTTCCTGTACACCAGGATACCATTTACTACTCTGGGTGGTAACCATATAACCAAATTGTGACGCTTGGTGGTTTAGTGGGTAATTAAGGCGCTCCAATCGGATTGAGCCCGTGCAGGTTTATATCTGAGGGATGGTTGGGTTTTATTACTCACAGAATGCCACTCAGGGATGAGTGAGGCTGGTCACTCTCATCTCAAATGTCAGGACCAACTTGCCTGGCCCAGGGTTCCTACGCTCCTCATGGGGCGACATAGGAGTGGATGATGGATTATTATTATTATTATTATTATTATTGCTGTCATTAATGTTGTTGTTTTTCTTATATATTATTATTAGTTATTATTATTATTACCGTGCTCCTGTTTATAGTATCATCAACATCTATATATGTACAGTGCATAAAATATTCCAGTACTAAACTTGACTGCCCTTGAGCTCCTCCTCTGCATACAACAACACCATTACGAGAAGGATGCATTTCGTCTGTTTTTCGACCTTGATACTCCCTGATGCATTCTTATCCCAGCCAGGCCCAGAAATACCGCCTCTTCATCTTGAATACCTAGTCCTAGCCATAGATTAACACTAGAATATGGTGCAAGTCGCGAAGAGGTGCTGTGGATAGGATGTGTAGCCGTAGCACTGTCTTTTTTTACCACTGACCTGCGTGATATAAACTGCAAACGGACAAAAATCTGGGCCAAATTGGAACCAAAACAATGGAGTAAAAACTCCTCTTGCCACAGCCAAGGACGCATCAACAGATAGATAGGCAGGTGGATAGATAAATAGATAGACATTTATTTATATGAGCCGCATTGTTTGTTTGTTTGTTTGTCCTTCAATCACGCCCAAACCAAGGGCCATAGACCCCCAGACCCATATATATTCTTAATCAGGGTGGGCCAAGGATGGTTTTAGGCGGGTCAAAATTCAGATCTGGGTTATTATTTGAGGTCAGCGGTAATGTTTGCCTTTTTGGCCCGGGCAACGCCGGGTACCCCTGCTAGCGTATAGATAAAAGAATGGAGTTAGATAGGTGGATGGATGGCTGGGTGGGTGGGTAGATATTAGTAAGCTTCTGTCCCCATAGCAACAACAGCATCTCTCAACCACTTCAGACCAGGATGCACTAGCAGATGGATACTTAGATAGAGCTAGATAGATGGATGGATGAATGGAGAGATAGATGGATGGATGAATGGATAGATAAGTGGATGGATGAATGGATAGATTAATGGATGGAGAGATAAATATGATTAAATTTGTGTGTCATAACAAGAACATCTGTCAACCACATCAAACCAAGACGAACGAACAGATAGATACGCAGATAGATAAAGATAGATGGAGTTGGATGGATTAATGGATAGATAGATGGATGGATAGATAGATATTAATAAACCACATCAGACCAGGATGCACGATCAGATAGATACATACGGTAGGTAGATACAGATGGAGTTGGTTGGATGGATTCTCGAGCCTCTCTGTCCCCTAACAGAATCATCACCTCGTACCACATCAGGGCTGGATAGATAGATCGATAGATATATAGTCCGATTGATTAGATGATGAATAGGTAGAGAGGTAGGAAGGTAGACAGACTGATACAGGCCCGCAAACAGACATTTCGAAGGGATGGAGGGGGTGTCTTTTCTGCAGGTCAAATGTCTGCTGCATGCTTACTGTGCAGTTCTGGGTGGATGCATAAGCGACGTTGAGAAGCAGCACAAAACTTCAGAACAACGGAGAGTGACCGTTTTTGCAGTGATACTTATAAATACCCACGCAAGATAGCCAATTAGATAGATAGACAGATAGATAGATAGTTACATAGACAGATAGATTTAGATACATGAAAGGATGAATATTCTGAGCTTGTATCTCTTGATCAAAGCACCACCTCGTACCGCAGTAGAGCCAAAATATATTGTACAAATAGATAGATAGACAGATAGATAGTCTGGGTTCTGGGCTTGTATTCTCTTAACACCACCACCTCTTAGTGAATCAGGGACGGGATACACAAACAATACTACTTCAATACTCTGACACGACCTCAACCTCGACCTCGGCCTCCAGAACTCGCTCCGACCTCGACCTCGTCCTTGATCTTCAGAATTCCCTCCAAATTCGAGCTCGTCCTCGTGTAAAGGCCTTGCGATATTTTCGAGACCAAATACACGTGATGGATCCAGAGGTGGATACACACACAAAATAAAAAAAAATAACATGAAATAAAAATAGGGGAAAACATCATAAGGTTTGTTAGTGAATCTAGCCTCTGTTTGTGAAGCTCGGCCATGGTTCTCTGTGTCCGGTGCTTCGAAACGAATGAAGCTGAGTCATCCCGCCAGTCTCTCCACAATGCCAGTACCCACCCCACACTCCTGTCCATCTTTCTCTCCAGGAGTGTTGTTTGGCTGGGAAACCTAACTTGGCTCCATCGCCCTTACGTGAGTGTATTTAATAACGTTTTCTGCTGTAGTATGTTTGTTTCAACCCGACAGAGATCCCTCGTAACTCTCAAATCAACTGATGGCCAAGTGTTGTCATTGATGGGTTTGACTAGTAACCAAGGTGACCTTTTACGTCATAGTTGCAGCTCTTTAGTGATATCATGCAGCCACGATTCAGTATTCAGGTGACGTGAGTGGTTCGTGTCCAAGTGAAAACAAGTGGAGTGGAGAGGTATATGGGAGGGGGGATTGAGTTGGGGGAGGGTAGCGTAATGGCAGGGGACAGAGTGACAGAGGCGATTCGTTTGTGCCCACTCCTGACGGGATTAAGGCGTCTGGCTATAGATAGCTAGATAGATAGATAGAAAACAAATAGAATGTAGTAGATTAGAAGGGTTAGCTAAAGGTAGCGTCACACTAGACCAAAAGTGGCTAACATGCGAGCCAGTTTTGCGAGTGAAATCGGCTAGCAGAGTCGAGTGTCCTTACTCGTGTGTTTTTGCGAGCCGAAACACACACACACACACACACACACGTCTGCCTTGGCGCCTCGTGGTCATTTGTAAACAAACGACCACGGAGTACCCATTCCCTTTTCCTCAATTTCTGTAACCGCCTCACGTACTTTAGCAACTCCAGAGCCACAAAGCAGTCTTCTAGTTTTCTTTGCCGCAGGATCCATATCGAAATCTTTTTACTTGTTGTTTGGAGACAAAACAGACAGCCTCCGTGGCTGGTCACCCGAGTGTCCGTATATTTGTTTCATGTTACAAGAAAAAAATAAAGATGAATAAAAACCACAAGAATTAAATTGTATTTACTTAACAATTTTAGTTAGTTTTCTTCTGTGAATAACAGAATATTTTCTCACCAGTTACAAAATTAATATAGGCTCATTTGAGTTCTAATCCCACCAACAAGCTGTGAGCGAGAATTGTTATCCATTTCGCCTCGCAGGCGAAATCTCGCTCACCGTGAGTCAGTTTGGCTAGCATGTTAGCCACTTTTGTCCCAGTGTGACGACAGCTTAAGTTTTGTTCATACTTTAAGCCTTTGAAATTAGGCTTTGGGGAGTCTCATCATAAACTGTGCTGATGATTGGCGTCTGTACATAGTATAAGAGATAAAGGCTCTTAGGTATTATTTTCATGTTGGTATATGGAGTCATGGTGGTAAAGGCCCATAATCTCTTTGACATGACACTTCTTTGCACGTCTTCCTTGCTGATGTGTTTTGTATAGCTATTACACTCTTATATCCCCATGCGTGGTTGCCCGTTGGTGAAAATTAACCCATTGAGTACGATGTCTTGTATTTTGTTTTTGCTATACGTCATTTTATTCAGCTTAGGAGAGGCTACTCAGGTGTATAGCCTTCGTGCCTGTCTTCACTGCTGGGGTGTTCTGAGGAAAACATATTACTGGAGTAGAAACAATGGCGTATGAGTTATTTCTGATTCCTCACGCGCTACATTGGTTAGCATATTCAACTCGTCATGGAAGAACTCGAGATCAGTTGTTGGGCCGTCCTTCTTATCCGTATTAACCTAGAAATACAGTTTGAACCTGGATGTAAACAGCCAATTGGGGGTAGTAACGTAAGGGTAGAGTTTGCTATTCGTGCAGTCGATAGGGCGATAACATCCTCCTCTGCCAGACTGTTATAAATCATTGGTGTAGATTTACTCTGATTCTTGGGGTAGGGGGATGTCTGCTTAGAATAAAGATATGGAGAGAGGAGAGGGCCACCGCCAAGAGAAGTGACTTGTATGTAACTTAAGGTTGACAAAAGGTATAACTAGGTAGCACGAGGACAGGAAAAGTAGCACCATTCATTACTTGTAGCCACATCTGGAGCCATCGTGTCATAACACTGGCGCTCGATTTAAAAGATGAACTTGCTATATCGGATCAACTTAATTTTTTGTTGTTTTATCAGCAGTTTCAATTTCACGGGTTTTGAGAACTGCATTTTCAATATAACACTATTTTAAGAGCAATTGCAGGTTTAACGTTGCATATTCTCTTGTGGCTTTTGTGAATTGTTTGCTGGGGGTGAGGGATGATTACACAGGACATCCTCCCTGACCCAGTTGCCGATGATATATATTCCTTTCATCCCCCGTCCCCCTGGATCTGTGCCCATGGGTTATATTCACTGCTAGAGGCCCGTCACAAGTTGAGTAAAAACTGGTGGTAACAAATACATACACACACACACAAGAAAGCTGTTGGGACCAAAAGCTCCTGTATCTCGTACAAGAGTTTTTCTTAACGCAACATGTGAGGGAAACAACTAGAAAAAGAGGACTTGATGTACCTTCAGTGCTAGATCTAATATTTACTAGGCAAGAAAATGACATTGACAGTTTAATATATCACCCTCCACTCGGCAAAAGCGATCATGCAGTACTAAATTATAACTTCAGGATAGCATATGACATAGTAAACAGCAATGACAGTTACAAAAAGAGCCTAAACTATAAAAATGGAAATTATCAAGACCTAAAGAAGTATTTCTTAGAAGTTGATTGGGAAAATGAGCTTAGAGGACAAGATTTAAATGCTGTATGTAAAAAAATTTGTGAATTTTATGAAATAGGAGTCCAGAAGTACATCCCACAGCACAAAGAAGCAGGTAAGAAAATACAGGAATGGTTCAATACAGAATGTAAAAAATCAAAAGAAAGAAGAGATTTGTTGTGGAATAGATACAGAAGACACAATAGTGAAAGGGCGTATAATAATTACAAACAGGCAAGAAACGGCTATACAAGAATAAGGAGGGAAGCCCAAAAACAGTTTGAGGAGGATATAATAAATAAAAGTAGTGATCAACCAAAGCTGTTTTACAGCTATATCAGAACCAAAACCAAAGTAAAAGATATAATACAATCCATCACGGACTAGGGAATCACTTATACACAAGAGACAGATATTTGTGAAGCACTAAAAAAGAATTTCCAATTAGTTTTTACAGAAGAAAAAAATTTTGAGAGGGAATATGTGGAACACGCATGTCCACACATACTACCAGATATACAAATAGCAGAAAAAGTAATACAGGAGGAGTTAAGTAGATTAGACAGAGGAAAAGCAAGTGGTCCTGATGAAATTTCATGTTGGGTGTTACGAGAATGTGCAAAGGAGTTAAGTAAACCATTATTTTTAATTTTCAAGAAATCCTTGAGTCAAGGGAAACTACCTGATATTTGGAAAAAAGCAAATATAGTCCCCTTATTCAAGAAAGGAAATAGACAAAATCCTCTCAACTACCGACCAGTATCACTGACCAGTGTTGTAAGCAAGGTATTAGAAAAATTATAAGAAAAGCTTGGGTAAATCATCTAGAAGAACACAGTATGATAACAGAAAGACAGTTTGGCTTCAGAAAAGGAAAATCATGTGTTACTAATCTGTTGAGCTACTATGACAGAGTAACAAACACAATACAGGAAAGGGAAGGATGGGTGGACAGTATCTATTTAGATTTCAAGAAAGCTTTTGACACAGTACCACACCAAAGACTTTTATGGAAGCTGTACCATCAAGGAGGAATTCGAGGCAAACTGTTTTGTTGGATGCAAGACTTTCTCATAAATAGAGAAATGAGGACAGTACTAAGAGGAAGCTACTCATCATGGAAAGAAGTGACTAGTGGAGTACCACAGGGTTCGGTGCTGGCACCAATCATGTTTCTAGTGTACATAAATGATATAAACAGTAACACTGGAAATGAGAGCTATCTGAATATGTTTGCAGATGATGCAAAAATACAAAGGAGAATTACTAACACAGACTCTTGTAAGGAGCTACAAGAAGAATTAAATAAACTTCATGAATGGAGTAGTACATGGCAAATGGAATTCAATGTGGACAAGTGTCATGTAATCAAGTTTGGTAAAAGTGGAAAAAGACCTGATTGGGATTATAAGTTAGGAAATAAAACCCTATACACATCAGAAAGAGAGAAAGACCTAGGTGCGATTATCAATAACAGACTATCTCCGGCCGACCACATCAGCGAGAAGGTACGGAACATGTATACACTGCTTGCAAATATGAGAATAGCATTCACATACATAAATGAAGACATGCTAAGAAGGATAATAACATCATTCATTAGACCAACCCTGGAATATGCATCAATAGTCTGGAGTCCTCATCTCAAAAAGCATATAGACAAGATTGAAAAAGTTCAAAGGGCCGTCACAAGATGGATACCAAGCTTAAGGGACCTAAGCTACGAAGAAAGACTAAATAAACTGAATCTACCAACACTACAGGAGAGAAGGAAAAGAGGTGACATGATAATGCTATATAAGTGCATATCAGGAAAGGAGAAAATAGACATAAATGATTACTTAACATATGGAGAAGCATCAGCAAGAGGACACTGCAAAAAACTGCATAAGAAGAGAGGTGATAAAGACGTAAGGAAATTCAGTTTCCCAAACAGAACAATTGATCAGTGGAATGTACTACCGAATGAAATAGTGTGTGCCAAAACAATTCACAAATTTAAGGATATGTACGATAAATATGGTCTAAGACACGGGACAATACGAGCTTGACTCATTCCTGTAAAGATACAATTAGGTAAGAACAATTAGGTAAGAACACACACACACACACACACACACACACACGGCACACGCACACACGCTCGCACACACACGCACTCACGCTCGCGCACACACACGCACACGCACGAGCGCACACAACACACGCACACAACACACACACACAACGCACACGCGCGCACACACACACACACACAGGAGCTACCAAGGAGAGCAGACGTGGGCCGACAGCGCTCCATACCGAGCCAGCACGGCCAGTGGCATTACCTAAATTAGTATCTTTATATGAGTCAAGCTCTGTACCAGGTTAGACTAAACGGTTTTTTATTTAAAAAAAAAAAAAAAAAAAGTTTAAACAAGACTTGTTCAAACAGAAAAGAGAACCGAGTAGCGAAAAAATACGCTCAGTCAGCTGATTGTTTAGACTACAACTGCCCCAGGGAATGTAAGTACTCTGTGCTTTTAGTATTGCAAAATGGCCACATACATTAGTAAAGGAAATTTGGAAATGAAAAGGGATAAAGGTAGAAAGCAAGATGATGATTTCTACCAAGAACTGATTGAAATGGAGACTCACAATAAACTGGTAGAGTGTGTACACAGACTGGAGTTGCCTTTCCAGAATGAAATTGATGAAATAAAGAAGCAGATGCACTTGCAAAAAGAAGAAATAGAAAAACTAGGAAGGGAGGTCAACAAGAAAGACACAACCATCACTGAACTAACAGTGGAATTGAGTACACTTAGGTGGAAAATGAGTGAAATGGCAAGTACAGTAGTCAACCACGAGAGTATTATGGAAGAGTTCAAAAATGATACAAAGACAATTAGGCAAGTAAGCAGTCTGATAGACCAGAGCAGTGATATTGAGGAGAAGATAACACAGGTGAATGAAGCTGTGCAAAACTACAAAAATGATGTGGAAACCACGTATGCTGAAATGGTGAAAGTAAAGAAAGACTTAGAAACAAGGGAGGAAGAAAAAAGCATTAAAAAGGAAGTGAAAAGAATAATCCAAAACAATCCAAAGTTAGTCAGAGATTCAGTAGATATCAACAAATCTATAGTAATCACTGGTATAGAAGAGGAAGAAGTAAAAAACAAGATCTCAAGAGACAAAAAGAAGATGGCAAATGTAATGAGCTTATTGAAAGAAGTATCAGAGGAAATTTGTAGTAAAGACATAGAGGAACACAAACGGTTAGGGAAATATGAGAAAAACAAGTCTAGATCTCTAAAGGTAACTTTCCAGAGTGTAAACACCGTGGAGGAGATACTAAAAAATGCAAAGAATCTTATGGAAAAAGGAGTTCAAAAATGTATGGATAAAAAGATGCCTAACACAAGAGGAACTGGAATTACTGAAAGAGAAGAGGGAGGAAGCAAAGACAAAAAATGAGGGAAGATCAGAGGAGGAGAAGAACACATCTTTTTTTTTACAAAGTAATAGGATTGCAGGTACGAAAGTGGTACATAAACGAGAGGGAATAAAAAGGAGGAAGGTAGTAGAACAAAGTCATGACAAGTATATAAACAAGATGATAAATTTAATGTACTCAAATGTGGATGGAATGGTATCTAAATTATTAGAGATGAATGATTATGTCAGAGAAAATGAACCACATATAATATGCCTAACTGAAACAAAATTAACACCAAGGATATCCAATGACATACTAAACTTAGAGGAATATAATATATGGAGAAGAGATAGAAACTTAAAAAAAGGAGGAGGAATTATAATATTAACTAAGAAAAATCTAAAAGTCAATGAAATAAAACTAGATATACCCTCACAAGCAGAAATGATTGCAGTAGAGATCAACACATCTGAAGGGAAAGTAATTGTAGCCAATTTGTACATGCCACCCAAATCAAACACATGGGAAAGAGACGAATATGAGGACCTGGCAGAGAGTACAATTCAGAGTTTAAGAGCATTACTACATAAAATGGAAGAGAAATCGGAAAGAATTATACTAACTGGAGATTTTAATACAAATATAAATTGGACTACTCTAGAAATAATAAGCCAAGAAAGCTGTTGGGACCAAAAGCTCCTGGATCTCGTGCAAGAGTTTTTCCTAACGCAACATGTGAGGGAAACCACCAGAAAAACAGGACTCGATGTACCTTCAATGCTAGATCTCATATTTACTAGGCAAGAAAATGATATTGACAGTTTAATATATCACCCTCCACTCGGCAAGAGCGACCATGCAGTACTAAATTGCAACTTCAGGATAGCATATAATATAGTTAAGAGCAATGAAAGTTACAAAAAGAGCCTAAACTATAAAAATGGAAATTATCATGACCTAAAGAAGTATTTCTTAGAAGTAGATTGGGAAAATGAGCTTAGAGGACAAGATTTTAATGCTGTATATAAAAAATTCTGTGAATTTTATGAAATAGGAGTCCAGAAGTACATCCCACAGCACAAAGAAGCAGATAAGATAATACAGAAATGGTTCAATACAGAATGTAAAAAATCAAAAGAAAGAAGAGATTTGTTATGGAATAGATACAGAAGACACAGTAGTGAAAGGGCATATAATAATTACAAACAGGCAAGAAACGATTATACAAGAATAAGGAGGGAAGCCCAAAAACAGTTTGAGGAGGATATAATAAATAAAAGTAGTGATCAACCAAAGCTGTTTTACAGCTATATCAGAACCAAAACCAAAGTAAAAGATATAATACAATCCATTACGGTCGAGGGAATCACCTATACGCAAGAGAAAGATATTTGTGAAGCACTAAATAAGAATTTCCTATCAATTTTAACAGAAGAAAAAAATTTTGAGAGGGACTATGTGGAACATCCATGTCCACACATACTACCAGATATACAAATATCAGAAAAAGTAATACAGGAGGAGTTAAGTAAATTAGACAGAGGAAAAGCAAATGGTCCTGATGAAATTTCATGTTGGGTGCTACGAGAATGTGCAAAGGAATTAAGTAAACCATTATTTTTAATTTTCAAGAAATCCTTGAGTCAAGGTAAACTACCTGATATTTGGAAGAAAGCAAATATTGTCCCCTTATTCAAGAAAGTGAATAGACACAATCCACTCAACTACCGACCAGTATCACTGACCAGTGTTGTAAGCAAGGTATTAGAAAAGCTTATATGAAAAGCTTGGGTAAATCATCTAGAACAACACAATATGATAACAGAAAGACAGTTTAGTTTCAGAAAAGGAAAATCATGTGTTACTAATCTGTTGAGCTACTATGACAGAGTAACAGACACAATACAGGAAAGAGAAGGATGGGTGGACAGTATCTATTTAGGTTTCAAGAAAGCATTTGACAGTACCACACCAAAGACTTTTATGGAAACTGTACCATCAAGGAGGAATTCGAGGCAAACTGTTTTGTTGGATGCAAGATTTTCTCATAAAAAGAGAAATGAGAATAGTACTAAGGGGAAACTACTCATCATGGAAAGAAGTGACTAGTGGAGTACCACAGGGCTCAGTGCTGGAACCAATCATGTTTTTAGTGTATATAAATGATACAGACAGTAACACTGGAAATGAAAGCTATCTAAATATGTTTGCAGATGATGCAAAAATACGTAGGAGAATTACTAACGCACTCTTGTAAAGAGCTACAAGAAGAATTAAATAAACTTCATGAATGGAGTAATACATGGCAAACAGAATTCAGTGTGGACAAGTGTCATGTAATCAAGTTTGGTAAAAGTGGAAAAAGACCTGATTGGGATTATAAGTTAGGAAATAAAACGCTACACACATCAGAAAGAGAGAAGGACCTAGGTGTGATTATCAATAACAGACTATCTCCGGCTGACCACATCAGCGAGAAGGTACGGAACATGTGTACACTGCTTGCAAATATGAGAACAGCATTCACATACATAAATGAAGACATGCTAAGAAGGATAATAACTTCATTCATCAGACCAACCCTGGAGTATGCATCAGTAGTCTGGAGTCCTCATCTCAAAAAACACAGACAAGATTGAAAAAGTTCAAAGGGCCGCTACAAGATGGATACCAAGCTTAAGGGACCTAAGCTACGAAGAAAGACTAAATAAGCTGAATCTACCAACACTACAGGAGAGAAGGAAAAAAGGTGACATGATATTGCTATATAAATGCATATCAGGAAAGGAGAAAATAGACATAAATGATTACTTAACATATGGGGAAGCATGAGCAAGAGGACACTGCAAAAATCTGCATCAGGAGAGGTGATAAAGACGTGAGGAAATTCAGTTTCCCAAATAGAGCAATTGATCAATGGAATGCACTACCGAATGAAATAGTGTGTGCCAAAATAATTCACAAGTTTAAGGATATGTACGATAAATATGGTTTAAGACACGGGACAGTACGAGCTTGACTCATTCCTGCAACCCCGCTGCAGGGGGTCACCTTGACGTGGTGGCGGGGCTTGAAGCGTGGTTGGCGGTGCCACCTACTTTGGAGGCATGCCTACCTTTGTAGGGTTCGGTATTTGTCAGCTACGTGGACCAAGCGCCCCCTGCATCACTGGTGGAGGAGGCCTGCTGGTGATGTTAGTCCCTGCCCATTTGCCATCTAGGGCAGGACAGTTGCCTCCCCACGTGTTTGCCGTGCGTGGCGTCCCGTAATGCTGGGAGACGGGAGTCCTGGAGGTTGAGCGACGCTGTGTATGCTGCGCCCTGCAGCTAGCAATACACCTCTTTGGTCCCTTATTCTGGCAAGACGGGTGGCCTGGTTGGGCCCGACCAGGTCAATCGGCTGGTCATGCGTTGGCTAGGGTCAAGTGGGCACTGGGGGCCTGGTGGCTCCTACCGTCCTGGAGTCACCCTTGTTCGGGTTCCCCGGTGGTTACCCGCGTATACTTCCCTGCTACCTCTGGGGTCGCCAGTGGCATTGTCCCTGGCATAAGACCTCCCCTTGTTGGGCTCCGTGGTGGGTGGAGGAGTGGGGGAATGAAGTTATTAAATTTTAATGGAAAATAAAACAAACAATAAATATGAGGAACATCTGGGCCACTTAAAGTCTGGCCCAATTACATCCCCGCGTGAGGTCTTGCCAGGCTTTTATGAACAAGCCCACTTTGCTCGGTATTTGGTGATCCGGGCAGTAGAGGGTGTCAAAGTGGCAGAACTGGACATTTTTGAAGTCCATAGAACAATCGTTAAGACATGTGGCAGGGAGCCAAAAATTTTGCCACAGCACGATGGGAGCCTGCTTGTGGAGGTTACCTCCCCAGAGGAGAAAGACAGACTCTGTTCTCTATCTGAGGTATCTGGGGCTCCAGTTACATGCTTGCCGCATCCCACATTCAACCAATCTCGTGGGGTAATCTACTCTAGAGAGCTGCTTAGGTACTCAGAAGCAAAGCTTCTTGAGGAAATGAAGGTACATGGAGTCATCAAAGTGGAAAGATTTCATAAGAAAATTGATGGTGTCCTTCTGCCCACGCCCTCCATTTTGTTAACGTTTGAGGTCACTCAGCTTCCCTCTTCCATTAAGGTTGCCTGGTTGTCCTTAAAGGTGAAGCTGTATATACCCAGTCCAAGACGCTGTTTTCATTGTCAAAAGTTTGGCCACGTTAGCAAATACTGTCGACGATTGTTGCAGGGCCTTCCTGCGATATGTGCTACATGTGGAATTTCCCATGAAGATATAGATTGTTCTGGTACAGAGACCTGTGTCAATTGTGGAGGTGGCCATGCAGCTACCTCCAAAGCTTGTGACAAATACAAATTTGAGTGTGAGGTTTTGTCTTTGCGGACTCGTGAAAGGATTACCTTTAAGGAAGCTAAACACCGAGTTATGTCTATGTATATACGACCTGGAGTTTCCTTTGCTTCAGTTCTATCACGGTCCGTCCAGTCAGGCCGCAATTCTGGTGGTGATGAACAGAATTCTCAACGACGTGAGAGTCGGGGTACTCGGTCAACCTCCAACACGTCTGATAGGATGCAGATTCTCTCGGTGCCTGTCAGCAATAAATTTGCAACTTTGGTGGAAACTACTGATCGAGAAGACACCTCAGTTAGTACCTCCAAGAATATGCCCAAGAATACTTCTGTGATTCCATCCGAACTTGTACAGGCTGAGGTACATAGCCCTAAACGGTCCTCCAACAAACGCATTCGTGAGTCCACTGAGTCATTGACAGATGTTCCCCCAACTAAAGCCTCCCATGCTGATCAGGGTGGCCACTCTGACGGTGCTACTGTATCGGGCATAGATACTGATGTCCCGGTCATTGATACCGAGTTGGATGGTTTCGCTGTGGCCTCAGACATGAAGGTACCCTCTCTAAAGCCAGGGGATAAGCCCTCCCCTGCTTGTCAGGACCCCAGCCCTGAGGGATGCACGAGTGGTTGCAGTCCCTCTGATGGCACAGCATGCTCTGATCTGACTGAGGCAGCTTGCGGTCCCTCCAACAAGTCAGGTGAGTCGGTCACTTCTTCCTCTGTGGTACCGGTTGTTTCTCCTCCAGTTAACTCAGACAATTCTGCCCTCTCCCCTCCACGTTCGGAGGCCAGGACCCTAATCCCTCCTGCTCGACCTCTCAGCTCACTGGGGGCCCCGGGCAGGGTCCAGAGTAGCACCTCCCCTCCTGTTGGGCTCCATGCTGCTGCCCGTGACAAACCCATTAGTGGACGTACCTGCATACCAAAGAAGACTGTCCCCCTTTCAGCACGAGTGCCAGTCTCCCTCTCTGGAGGCTCGTCAGGGCCCCCACATTCCCGCAAAAATTTTGACACTGGGAAGTCCAATTCTCGGATTATTCCACCTCAAAGGAAGAGTGGTGTAAAACTTTCCTCTTCCACGTCCTCACGTTTGCCTACGGATGTTCGACATAAAGTGCGGGTTCCTGGTGCTGGACAGTCTCTTACCAAGGGCCTTCCTAAGCATCATTCCAAACCCGCTCGCATGTCAGGAGGTGTACAGTCACGCACTTAATCATTTTCCCCTCCACTATGGGTTCTATCATCCAGTGGAATTGTCGGGGTTTACGTGCTAACTATGAAGAACTGTGTCATCTAGTTTCTCAATTTACTCCGCTATGCATGTGTATCCAGGAGACCATGGTTGGTGATACTGCTCCTGCTGGTCCTTCTGGCTACAATGCTTTTTATTCTGATCCTGTGCTGGGCCAAGGTCGTCATGGAGGTGCTGCTATCTTCCTTCGCCAGGATATTCCATTTAGTCATCTGGATATTTCCAGTCCCTTGCAGGCAGTTGCTGTCCGGATGTTTTTACGTCGGCAGTATACAGTTTGCAGTCTTTATCTACCTCCTAGTGCAACTGTTGAAAGGGCGGATCTGGAACGCCTTATTCATGGCCTTCCTTCTCCCTTTCTGTTACTAGGCGATATGAATGGTCACCATCCACTATGGGGAAACAGTGAGGCCAACCCTCGGGGTGTTATGCTGGCCTCTTTAGTGGAAGATGAGGAGTTAGGCATTTTAAACTCCAATATAATGACTTATTTCCATAGCCAGACAGGAACTTTTACTGCCATTGATTTGTCCTTATGTTCAGCTGATGCTCTTTTAGATTTTAACTGGGATGTGTTGCCAGACCTGTATGGCAGCGACCATTTTCCGTTACTCTTAACTGCTAGTGCAGGTGGACCTCAGCCACGTCTTCCTCGCTGGCTTCTGGATAAGGCTGACTGGCCATATTTCAGGGAATTAAGTTCCATTTCCCTTTCTGTCAATGAGTTTGGCTGTCTTACGGAGGCTGTGTCATATTTCAATACCGTGCTGCACTCAGCAGCCATATTATCTATTCCAAAAACAAAGGGTCAGTTTCCTAAACGTCCAGTTCCTTGGTGGAACTCGGAGTGTAGTTCCGCAGTGAGAGCCAAACGAATCGCCTTCTCACGACTTCGTCGTCACCGTGGGGATCCTCAGTATTTGGTGGCGTATCAGAGGGCACGAGCTCATATGAGGCGGGTCTTAAAGGAGGCTAGGCGTTCATCCTGGAAGGGTTATGTTTCCTCCATCAATTCGAGGACTTCCATCACCCAGGTGTGGAACCGGGTAAAGAAAATTTCAGGTAAATTTACTGTTCCATCCCCTCCTGTTTTATCTGCACCAGGTGGAACTGTGGCTGATCCATTTGCTGTTGCAGAATTGCTTGCTGACCATTTTGCCAGTGTGTCAAAGAAGGAAGCAGATACACCTTTGGCTTGCCGCCGTCGGCGCCTAGAATCTCGTGGTCTCAGTTTTGCCTCTGTTGGGGGAGAGCCTTACAATGTTCCATTTTCAATTTCTGAACTCCAGGTGGCTCTGTCGCAGTGCCATGATTCCTCTCCTGGTTTTGATGATATTCCTTATGCCTTTTTACGCCACCTATCTGATGAGTCCCTGTTGTTTTTGCTTTCACTGTTTAATAAGATCTGGTGTTCTGGGGAGTTTCCGGCTTGTTGGGGTGTTGCTGTAGTTATCCCCATCCCCAAACCAGGTAAGGATCACCTACAGGCGACGAATTATCGGCCTATTTCTTTGACGTCTTGTATATGTAAAGTTTTGGAAAAGATGGTCAATGTTAGGCTTGTGTGGTTTTTAGAGAGAGGTGACTTCTTATCCCCTGCCCAGTATGGTTTTCGAAAAATGCGATCTACCTCTGATGCATTACTGTCCTTGGAATCTTCTGTCTGTGAGGCTTTTTCCACTAACCAACACCAGGTCACAGTCTTCTTTGATCTGGAAAAGGCATATGACACTGCATGGCGTCATGGTATTTTACTCTCTCTTCATGAGTTTGGTCTTCGTGGACGCTTACCTGTTTTTATTCAACAGTTTTTATCTAACCGAATTTTAAGGGTGCGAGTGGGAGGAGTGCTTTCTAATGCCCGAGCACTAGAAGATGGAGTACCACAGGGGAGTATCCTTAGTGTTACTCTGTTCGCTGTAGCCATTAACAGCGTCATCAGTGTACTTCCTGATGGTGTACGAGGATCACTATATGTTGATGACCTCTCGATTTCTTTCACTGCGTCTAGAATGTCTCTGATAGAGAGGAAGTTGCAGCTGGCTCTCAATAGAATTTCTGACTGGGCAGAAGCACGCGGTTTCCATTTTTCTGCAGCAAAGACAGTGGCTATACATTTTTGTCGTCTTCGAGGAGTCCACCCAGACCCTGACTTGTATCTCTATGGTAGAAGAATATCCTGTGTGGAAGAGACGCGGTTTCTGGGTCTTCTGTTTGATAGAAGATTAACCTGGGTTCCTCATATTCGTTCTGTTAAGGTGGCTTGTCTTAAAGCTTTGAGTCTTTTGAGGGCTTTAGCTCATACCTCTTGGGGTGCTGACCGTCAGACCCTCCTCCTCTTGCATAGGTCTCTTATTCTTCCTAAAGTTGAATATGGGTGTGAGATCTACTCCTCTGCAACAGATGCCCGCCTCCGGTTGTTAAATTCTGTGCATCATGCTGGTGTTCGTCTGGCAACCGGGGCATTCAGATCATCCCCAATTCCAAGTTTGTTGGTAGATGCTGGTGTACTCCCCTTGGACTTGCGGCGCCAGTTGCTAATGATGAGGTGTTGGTATCGTCTTCACCGCATTCCAGACTCAATTTCTTGTGCCATTGTCTCACAGGATTCCCGATCTTCTGTTTTTGAGACCCGTCCCAATTTCCCAAAGCCATTTGGTTACAGGGTCCGGTCTGTTATGCTAGCCCTCTCCCGAGACTGGCAATTTGTCCACATCGGATCCCAAGGGTGGGTCCTTGGCTACTCCCTCGCGTGACATTCTGTAGGTCCGTTGTTGAAAAAAAGGGCTCGTTTCCTCTCAGGTGTTCCTCTCTCTTTTTAGAACATGCCTCCATTCATGAGGGTTCTGTCCCCGTCTATACTGACGGGTCTAAGACTGATTCAGGAGTAGGATTTGGTGTTGTCTTCCCTTCCTTTAGTAGGGGCGGTAGCCTTCCTGGCGTTACTTCAGTGTATACAGCAGAACTGACTGCAATTTTGTATGCTCTTAAAATCATTTTTACTCTCCGCCAATCCGTTTTTGTGATTTATAGTGACTCACGTAGTGCTTTGTTTGCACTGGAGTCTTTTAATGCATCCCATCCATTGGTTTTATCAATTTTAGAGTGGCTTTTTCTTCTTGGCCGCCGTGGCCGCCGTGTAGACTTCTGTTGGGTTCCTGCACATGTTGGTGTGGTGGGCAATGAGAGGGCAGATACTTTAGCTAAAGCTGCGTCTTCTCAACAGCCCCCAGCTGACTACTCACTACCTGTTTCTGATGTAACACCTTACTTGCGGTATGCAATTCGTACGTGTTGGCAGAGACGCTGGGATGGTGTGTCTCAAAATAAACTAAAAGAAATCTTTCAGAGAGTGGTTGTGCCAAGGGTTCTTCCCTCTATGTCTCGGCGACTGGAGGTGGCTCTTGCTAGGCTTCGCATTGGGCATTCTCGGCTTACACATGGGTTCCTCATGTGTGGTGAAACTCAACCGTACTGTGATGACTGCCTCGTTCTTACTGT
>NC_137013.1:28678792-28706292 GCF_032717465.1 Coenobita brevimanus
TATCCTGTACCAGATCAACCGTGGGACGTTGCTTGAAGTTGACTGTACATAAGTTACCATTACTTTCAACAATAATAATTAATCAGTACTTCTCGTGGCTCCTGACCATTTCTCAAGGTATGTCATTATAGTTCCAGTTAGTAAAAATTAGTACAGTAATTAGTAAATCCACCGCTGCCACCAATATCAGATAGGCGTAGCTGAGGGGTTTAAGTAGGTAGAGAAGGTTATTTGATTGTATCGTCGATGGGCGTGGCACCAGGAGAGAGTAATGGAGAGGCGTTGTAGGAGATGTCAGTGTATGAGCCTTCTGTTCCGTTAACCTTTTCATATATATTAAGTGGGGTGATGAAATAGGTTGGAGGTCTGATGGAGTTTATTGTGAGGAGACAGATTAGTTGAATATATGTTTAGAGCAGTGTTTCTCAACTGAGGACCATGGACCACTTGTGGTCCATGGAGACTTTTGGGTGGTCCACAGGACGTTCACTATATTTGGTATTAAACTGGAGATTGGTGCATATATTTTTAAATTTACTGAAAATGCAGTACGGAAAATTTTATCAAAATAAATAATTGGCCATTCATTTTTATTGTATTATTCCTATTTAAGAAATTTTTCTTAACCAAAATGTTTGTTGTCTGTGCTTTGTTTATCATTACTCAAAAATGAAATGGTCCACGATATCCCTTTTACTCTAGGCTGGTGGTCCGTGGCCTGGGAAACGAGTTGAGATCCACTGGTTTAGGAGCTTGGCATGACCCGTTTATGGTTAGTAGCAGTTTGTACTTGGCTAATGCCTTCCCACTCTCTCTCTCTCTCTCTCTCTCTCTCTCTCTCTGGCTCTAACTCTCCAAGTCCTTCCATCTCCCAACGCTCTCTCTATTTCTCTATCTCTCCTACATGCTTGATTTCAAAACTTTATATCCTCCTCTGACTTCGGGTAAGTGTGCGTAAATGTATGTGCACGTGTGTGTGGGGGGCATGTTTTCCGACACGTGATCCATCAGTTCATCCTGTGTTTTGGAGAAAATACTTGAGGTGTCTTGGCTATGGGGAAATGTATCTGCTCTCTTCCTGGAGAACTCGAGACCTAACTACCTGTCATTACATATTGTTACAGTATAGGTAAATAGTTAGCTAGTTACATAGCATACACAACATATTAATCACGCGTGTACAGGCGTTGCGATATCTCCAGATCCGCTTGTAGTGCGGTCTTATAGCCTTCATCAACCCTCTTCAGAACGAGGCCTTTTCCTAACTTACATAAAGTCGTCTGGAGGTAGAGAGAAAGAAGTATGTAATAGGTAATCGTACTGAAAAGATTAAAAATAGAGAAATTTAACCAAAACTCTCCTAAACACATTTCAAAAATTTGCATTTAAAAAAGAAAAGAGAAAAAAATCGAGCTTGTCCACACTTTCATTCTGTCGTCGGTTAAAGGAAGCTCCTAACACCTTTTCCTAAGCGATCTATTTTGCTTATTACACCTTACCGTCGTACTCTGTTACGCAAATCATTCCAATATCGCCGCACTCCCGCCGAAATAACGTACAAAAGGAAATTAACCAGCCCTATCCAGAAATAAATCGCTTCAAGGAGGAGGTGCCAGGGAACCTCAGTACTGGACGGAGAATACGGGCCTGTGACTCCCTACGAAGAATATAAACAAACACAATAATCGAAATCTTGTAAAGTCTGCATGGAAACGTGAAACTGGGGGGGGGGAGTAGGGGGATGCCGTACCTAATGTTTTTGGTACGATGGCGAAGTCAGTGTTATGTGGCGGTGGTGGTGATTAGGTAAGGTGATAAGGCAGGCGGTGTGGGTAAGATGTTTGCCGTGGAAGGATTGCGTAAAATGATAAAGGTAATCTTGTGGTGATATTCGTGTTTGACGCTCTTCTGCTTTTATTTTTTCCTTATGTTACGTTTTTTCCTACGTTTTTTATATTACGTTTCTTACTCTGCTATAGGTGCGTGGTGTTCCCAGGTGACACATATCCCTAATCTCCCGTACAGTTACGCTGATGGCCAGGCGTAGTCATAGTGGAGGGAAGATTTGGCTAGTAACCAGGGAGACTCATTCTTGTCCCCTAACTCAGGTTGATTGACTTCCAAGTACCCACGACTTGTTATAAGAGTTGAGGGAGTGAGTATACCTTCGTCAGATGTAAAGCAGACCGAATACACTAGATACTTAACCCTGCCTAAAAGACTGTCCTAGTAGTGAAGGGATTAATCGAGTCTACTATTAAGCTGCTGCTACTACTACTACTACTACTACTGCTACTACTACTACTACTACTACTACTACTCTCCATGGAACTGAATTAAATCGCCTGGAGACAGCAAGCATGTAATGAGAGTTGACGTAGTGAAAAAGAAACTAACTCTTTCGGTGCGATGATTCTCTCTCTCTCTCTCTCTCTCTCTCTCTCTCCAGACTTTTTTTTTTTCCCCCAGCTTAGAAGAGAGGGTTTTCGCACTCAAGGAGGTTGGATATAGCCTTCACATTAACCTCTGTACTACTGAAGGATCTGTCGCGGGCTAAATAAAATCGCGTGGAGGCAGCAGGAATGAAGTAAAATATTATGTAACCCTTACTGAACATGTTATCGCCTCGTGTGTTACGTCAGGTACGCGCGTTATCACCCCTACACCTGCTTTAATTCGCTCACCTTGACTTGACCCAGGTTTTTGTCGTTCTGGGGGTTTATTTCATGTAACTCAATTTCGGAATAATACTGTACAGCCATCCCCATACACTTCTTGTGACTAGCACGACACACAGTACCGCTAGTTCTTTTCACTCTGCCACCACTACCATTACAACTGCTGTCGTCCAATAGAGTTGTGCTATCACCACCACCACCGCTACTATCACCCCATTACTACCACCAAGACCCACTACCCTTACCACTACTGCTACTACTACTACTCTTACTGTCACGCATCTGTTCACCTCTGCTTTGGTTTATCACCATCATTATTACAGCCACTACCAGTTATCACCATCATTATTACAGCCACTACCAGTTATCACCATCATTATTACAGCCACTACCAGTTATCACCATCATTATTACAGCCACTACCAGTTATCACCATGATTATTACAGCCACTACCAGTGTCATTACCATGATTATTACAGCCACCACCAGTTATCACCATCATTATTACAGCCACTACCAGTTATCACCATGATTATTACAGCCACTACCAGTTATTACCATGATTATTACAGCCACTACCACCAGTTATTACCATCATTATTACAGCCACTACCAGTTATTACCATGATTATTACAGCCACTACCAGTTATCACCAGCAGTTATTACAGCCACTACCAGTTATCACCATCATTATTACAGCCACTACCAGTTATCACCATCATCACCACCACCACTACCCCTCCCAAATCAACACCCATTCGCCACTACTGCCACGAGACAGTGAAGACAGACAGTTACTGTGAAGTTTTAAAGTAGCAGCACAGCTCAGCATGTTTTGCGTACTAAATCGCTGGCGTCATCAAGCAGGCAGTGAGTGTACAGTGTGTGTGTGTGTGTGTGTGTGTGTGTGTGAGAGAGAGAGAGAGAGTAGGCATCTTCCTTACGTACAACGGTAGGTCATACATGAACAATTCTTCCCAACCTAGAAAATTTCCATGCATACTTAAACACATCGATTTTCATGCCTGGGAGCTTCCATGGAACCGTCAGGTGTTGGCCAAGAATAAAAAGAAGTGGAACAGTCTTAACACCATCTATCACTCTGACTTTATTCCATACTTATTCCATATTAACTTTTATTCCATACTAACTTTATTCCATATTAACTTTATTCCATACTAACGTCAAACAGTTTTTAGCCAGAGTGAGGGGAAAACTAACCGGACTTCAGCTGGGGTTAATAAAGGTTGTGTCGCAAACCCCTCCAGCTAGTAAAGTCTCTCCCAAAGCGCCTCTGTCGACAGCGGTGCTGATCTGCGTCGCACCATGAAGCCTTGAAAAGTGGGGATGGGTGGAGAGAAGTGGCCGTGATGAGCAAAGGAATGGATGAGATATTGGGCTTGATATGTGTTGGACGATGTGGCCGCTGCAGAGAAAAGCATACCCAGTGAAAATGCGTGCTGTAGCGTCTGTGTTTTCAGTGTAGCGATGTTTATTTGAAAATGTCACTCAAAGAATGAACGTGTTGGGGTGGGGGTTAAGTAGAAATAAGCTTAGGAGACAGAAAAATGGGTTGGGCGAGCCGGCATTGTGGTGGAGTACGTTGAGGGTGTGACGGGAAGGAGGGTGGAAGGACGAGGGAGGGCGAGAACCTGCTGGAGAATAAACAAGGTCTGGTCATTTTCCCGCCTCACGCTGACCACAAAAAACGACTCTCTGTTGTTCCTGTAGGACCCGTATTCTAGTTCACATTGGGGGGTCTCGTAGCATATGGATTTAGCTATTTATAAGTTATTCTACGTCACATACGAGGCTTGGTAGTACATGTTATCGCCCGCCTTCAGCAAGGCGGAGCGATAATGTCTCTCTCTCTCTCTGACCCACCTGTTTCCTCTTTATCATAATTTTATGTTTTCATATTTTGCTTTCGTGTCCTTGTAACTGTTGTGAAAATATATCTGTATGTCTCCTCTGTGTCTAGGACACGTTATTATTATTATTATTATTATTATTATTATTGATATTATTAGTGGTAGTGGTAGGTGGGGGCGCTCACCATTCACCCTTGATGTAGTGCTGCTTTGGGTGTCTGGCTTTTCCTCCCTTTTTTCCTTCCTCTTCTGTTTTTCTTTCCTTCATTCTTTCCTCTTTCTTCTCCCTACGGGTGACTTTACACTCCCTCTTCTGTCTTTCTTTCCTTCTTTCTTTCCTCTTCCTTCTTCCTGTGGGTGACTGTACACTGAGCGACAAGCCAAATGGTTTCCTGTACACCAGGATACCATTTACTACTCTGGGTGGTAACCATATAACCAAATTGTGACGCTTGGTGGTTTAGTGGGTAATTAAGGCGCTCCAATCGGATTGAGCCCGTGCAGGTTTATATCTGAGGGATGGTTGGGTTTTATTACTCACAGAATGCCACTCAGGGATGAGTGAGGCTGGTCACTCTCATCTCAAATGTCAGGACCAACGTGCCTGGCCCAGGGTTCCTACGCTCCTCATGGGGCGACATAGGAGTGGATGATGGATTATTATTATTATTATTATTATTATTATTGCTGTCATTAATGTTGTTGTTTTTCTTATATATTATTATTAGTTATTATTATTATTACCGTGCTCCTGTTTATAGTATCATCAACATCTATATATGTACAGTGCATAAAATATTCCAGTACTAAACTTGACTGCCCTTGAGCTCCTCCTCTGCATACAACAACACCATTACGAGAAGGATGCATTTCGTCTGTTTTTCGACCTTGATACTCCCTGATGCATTCTTATCCCAGCCAGGCCCAGAAATACCGCCTCTTCATCTTGAATACCTAGTCCTAGCCATAGATTAACACTAGAATATGGTGCAAGTCGCGAAGAGGTGCTGTGGATAGGATGTGTAGCCGTAGCACTGTCTTTTTTTACCACTGACCTGCGCGATATAAACTGCAAACGGACAAAAATCTGGGCCAAATTGGAACCAAAACAATGGAGTAAAAACTCCTCTTGCCACAGCCAAGGACGCATCAACAGATAGATAGGCAGGTGGATAGATAAATATAGATAGACATTTATTTATATGAGCCGCATTGTTTGTTTGTTTGTTTGTCCTTCAATCACGCCCAAACCAAGGGCCATAGACCCCCAGACCCATATATATTCTTAATCCAGGGTGGGCCAAGGATGGTTTTTAGGCGGGTCAAAATTCAGATCTGGGTTATTATTTGAGGTCAGCGGTAATGTTTGCCTTTTTGGCCCGGGCAACGCCGGGTACCCCTGCTAGCGTATAGATAAAAGAATGGAGTTAGATAGGTGGATGGATGGCTGGGTGGGTGGGTAGATATTAGTAAGCTTCTGTCCCCATAGCAACAACAGCATCTCTCAACCACTTCAGACCAGGATGCACTAGCAGATGGATACTTAGATAAAGCTAGATAGATGGATGGATGAATGGAGAGATAGATGGATGGATGAATGGATAGATAAGTGGATGGATGAATGGATAGATTAATGGATGGAGAGATAAATATTATTAAATTTGTGTGTCATAACAAGAACATCTGTCAACCACATCAAACCAGGACGAACGAACAGATAGATACGCAGATAGATAAAGATAGATGGAGTTGGATGGATTAATGGATAGATAGATGGATGGATAGATGGATATTAATAAACCACATCAGACCAGGATGCACGATCAGATAGATACATACGGTAGGTAGATACAGATGGAGTTGGTTGGATGGATTCTCGAGCCTCTCTGTCCCCTAACAGAATCATCACCTCGTACCACATCAGGGCTGGATAGATAGATCGATAGATACATAGACTGATTGATTAGATGATGAATAGGTAGAGAGGTAGGAAGGTAGACAGACTGATACAGGCCCGCAAAGAGACATTTCGAAGGGATGGAGGGGTGTCTTTTCTGCAGGTCAAATGTCTGCCGCATGCTTACTGTGGAGGTCCGGGTGGATGCATAAGCGACGCTGAGAAGCAGCACAAAACTTCAGAACAACGGAGAGTGACCGTTTTTGCAGTGATACTTATAAATACCCACGCAAGATAGTCAATTAGATAGATAGACAGATACATAGATAGTTACGTAGACAGATAGAATTAGATACATGAAAGGATGAATATTCTGAGCTTGTATCTCTTAATCAAAGCACCACCTCGTACCGCTGTAGAGCCAAAATATATTGTACATATAGATAGATAGACAGATAGATAGTCTGGGTTCTGGGCTTGTATTCCCTTAACAGCACCACCTCTTAGTGAATCAGGGACGGGATACACAAACAATACTACTTCAATACTCTGACACGGCCTCAACCGCGTCCTCGGCCTCCAGAACTCGCTCCGACCTCGGCCTCGTCCTTAATCTTCAGAACTCCCTCCAAATTCGAGCTCGTCCTCGTGTAAAGGCCTCGTGATATTTTCTAGACCAAATACACGTGATGGATCCAGAGGTGGATACACACACAAAATAAAAAAAATAACATGAAATAAAAATAGGGGAAAACATCATAAGGTTTGTTAGTGAATCTAGCCTCTGTTTGTGAAGCTCGGCCATGGTTCTCTGTGTCCGGTGCTTCGAAACGAATGAAGCTGAGTCATCCCCCCAGTCTCTCCACAATGCCAGTACCCAACCCACACTCCTGTCCATCTCTCTCTCCAGGAGTGTTGTTTGGCTGGGAAACCTAACTTGGCTCCATCGCCCTTACGTGAGTGTATTTAATAACGTTTTCTGCTGTAGTATGTTTGTTTCAACCCGACAGAGATCCCTCGTAACTCTCAAATCAACTGATGGCCAAGTGTTGTCATTAATGGGTTTGATTAGTAACCAAGGTGACCTTTTACGTCATAATTGCAGCTCTTTAGTGATATCATGCAGCCACGATTCAGTATTCAGGTGACGTGAGTGGTTCGTGTCCAAGTGAAAACAAGTGGAGTGGAGAGGTATATGGGAGGGGGGATTGAGTTGGGGGAGGGCAGCGTAATGGCAGGGGACAGAGTGACAGAGGCGATTCGTTTGTGCGCACTCCTGACGGGATTAAGGCGTCTGGCTTTAGATAGATAGATAGATAGAAAACAAATAGACTGTAGTAGATTAGAAGGGTTAGCTAAAGGTAGCGTCACACTAGACCAAAAGTGGCTAACATGCGAGCCAGTTTTGCGAGTGAAAACGGCTAGCAGAGTCGAGTGTCCTTACTCGTGTGTTTTTGCGAGCCGAAACACACACACACACACACACACACGTCTGCCTTGGCGCCTCGTGGTCATTTGTAAACAAACCACCATGGAGTACCCTTTTCCTTTTCCTCAATTTCTGTAACCGCCTCACGTACTTTAGCAACTCCAGAGCCACAAAGCAGTCTTCTAGTTTTCTTTGCCGCAGGATCCATATCGAAATCTGATTTTTACTTGTTGTTTGGAGACAAAACAGACAGCCTCCGTGGCTGGTCACCCGAGTGTCCGAATATTTGTTTCATGTTACAAGAAAAAAATAAAAATGAACAAAAACCACAAGAATTAAATTGTGTTTACGTAACAATTTTAGTTAAAGTTTTCTTCTGTGAATAACAGAATATTTTCTCACCAGTTACCAAATTAATATAGGCTCATTTGAGTTCTAATCCCACCAACAAGCTGTGAGCGAGAATTGTTATCCATTTCGCCTCGCAGGCGAAATCTCACTCACCATGAGTCAGTTTGGCTACTTTAAGCCTTTGAAATTAGACTTTGGGGAGTCTCATCATAAACTGTGCTGATGATTGGCGTCTGTACATAGTATAAGAGATAAAGGCTCTCGGGTTTTATTTTCATGTTGGTATATGGAGTCATGGTGGTAAAGGCCCATAATCTCTTTGACATGACACTTCTTTGCACGTCTTCCTTGCTGATGTGTTTTGTATAGCTATTACACTCTCATATCCTCATGCGTGGTTGCCCTTTGGTGAAAATTAACCCATTGAGTACGATGTCTTGTATTTTGTTTTTGCTATACGTCATTTTATTCAGCTTAGGAGAGGCTACTCAGATGTATAGCCTTCGTGCCTGTCTTCACTGCTGGGGTGTTCTGAGGAAAACATATTACTGGAGCAGAAACAATGGCGTATGAGTTATTTCTGATTCCTCACGCGCTACATTGGTTAGCATATTCAACTCTTCATGGAAGAACTCGAGATCAGTTGTTGGGCCGTCCTTCTTATCCGTATTAACCTAGAAATACAGTTGTGAACCTGGATGTAAACAGCCAAATGGGGGTCGTAATGTAAGAGTAGAGTTTGCTATTCGTGCAGGCGATAGGCGATAACATCCTCCTCTACCAGACTGTTATAAATCATTGTTGTTGATTTACTCTGATTCCTGGGAGTAGGGGGATGTCTGCTTAGAATAAAGATATGGAGAGAGGAGAGGGCCACCGCCAAGAGAAGTGACTTGTATGTAACTTAAGGTTGACAAAAGGTATAACTAGGTAGCACGAGGACAGGAAAAGTAGCACCATTCATTGCTTGTAGCCACATCTGGAGCCATCGCGTCATAACACTGGCGCTCGATTTAAAAGATGAACTTGCTATATCGGATCAACTCAATTTTTTGTTGTTTTATCAGCAATTTCAATTTCACAGGTTTTGAGAACTGCATTTTCAATATAACACTATTTTAAGAGCAATTGCAGGTTTAACGTTGCATATTCTCTTGTGGCTTGTGTGAATTGTTTGCTGGGGGTGAGGGATGATTACACAGGACGACCTCCCTGACCCAGTTGCCGATGACATATGTTCCTTTCATCCCCCGTCCCCTGGATCTGTGCCCATGGGTTATATTCACTGCTGGAGGCCCGTCACAAGTTGAGTAAAAACTGGTGGTAACAAATACACACACACACACACACACACACCACACGGCACACGCACGCACACACGCTCGCACACACACACGCTCGCACACACGCACACACGCTCGCACACACGCGCGCACACAAGGGTGGAGGGAAAAAAACATTAAAAAGGAAGTGAAAAGAATAATCCAAAACAATCCAAAGTTAGTCAGAGATTCAGTAGAAATAAATAAATCAATAGTAATCACTGGTATAGAAGAGGAAGAAATTAAAAACAAAATCACTAGAGACAAAAAGGAGATGGCATATGTAATGAGCTTACTGAAAGAAGTATCAGAGGAAATCTGTAGTAAAGACATAGAGGAACACAAAAGGTTAGGGAAATACGAGAAAAGCAAGACAAGACCTCTAAAGGTGACTTTCCAGAGTGTAAACACTGTGGAAGAGATACTAAAAAATGCAAAGAATCTTATGGAAAAAGAGGAGTTCAAAAAATTTATGGATAAAAAGATGTCTAACACAAGAGGAACTGGAATTACTGAAAGAGAAAAGGGAGGAAGCAAAAACAAAAAATGAGGGAAGAACAGAAGAGGACAAGAAGAAATTTTTTTACAAAGTAATAGGATTGCAGGTACGAAAGTGGTACACAAACAGGATGGAAGAAAAAGGAGGAAGTTAGTAGAACCATGTCATGACAAGTATATAAACAAGATGATAAAGTTGATGTACTCAAATGTGGATGGAATGGTATCTAAATTACTAGAGATGAATGATTATGTCAGAGAAAATGAACCACAAATAATATGCCTAACTGAGACAAAATTAACACCAAGGATATCCAATGACATACTAAACTTAGAGGAATACAATATATGGAGAAGAGACAGAAATTTAAAAAAAAGAGGAGGAATTATAATATTAACTAAGAAAAATCTAAAAGTCAAGGAAGTAAACCTAGATATACCATCACAAGTAGAACTGATTGCAGTAGAGATCGACACATCTGAAGGTAAAGTAATTGTAGCCAATTTGTATATGCCACCCAGATCAAACACATGGGAAAGAGACGAATATGAGGACCTGGCAGAGAGTACAATTCAGAGTATAAGATCCTTGCTACATAAAATGGAAGAGAAATCGGGAAGAATTATACTAACTGGGGATTTCAATACAAATATAAATTGGAATACTCTAGATATAAATAGCCAAGAAAGCTGTTGGGACCAAAAGCTCCTGGATCTCGTACAAGAGTTTTCTTAACGCAACATGTGAGGAAACCACTAGAAAAAGAGGACTTGATGTACCTTCAGTGCTAGATCTAATATTTACTAGGCAAGAAAATGACATTGACAGTTTAATATATCACCCTCCACTCGGCAAAAGCGATCATGCAGTACTAAATTATAACTTCAGGATAGCATATGACATAATAAACAGCAATGACTGTTACAAAAAGAGACTAAACTATAAAAAGGGAAATTATCAAGACCTAAAGAAGTATTTCTTAGAAGTTGATTGGGAAAATGAGCTTAGAGGACAAGATTTAAATGCTATATATAAAAATTTTTGTTAATTTTATGAAACAGGAGTCCAGAAGTACATCCCACAGCACAAAGAAGCAGATAAGAAAATACAGAAATGGTTCAATACAGAATGTAAAAAATCAAAAGAAAGAAGAGATTTGTTGTGGAATAGATACAGAAGACACAATAGTGAAAGGACGTATAATAATTACAAACAGGCAAGAAACGACTATACAAGAATGAGGAGGGAAGCCCAAAAACAGTTTGAGGAGGATATAATAAATAAAAGTAGTGACCAACCAAAGCTGTTTTACAGCTATATCAGAAGCAAAACCAAAGTAAAAGATATAATACAATCCATCACGGACAGGGAATCACTTATACACAAGAGAAAGATATTTGTGAAGCACTAAATAAGAATTTCCAATTAGTTTTTACAGAAGAAAAAATTTTGAGAGGGATTATGTGGATCACGCATGTCCACACATACTACCAGATATACAAATAGCAGAAAAAGTAATACAAGAGGAGTTAAGTAGATTAGACAGAGGAAAAGCAAGTGGTCCTGAAGAAATTTCATGTTGGGTGTTACGAGAATGTGCAAAGGAGTTAAGTAAACCATTATTTTTAATTTTCAAGAAATCCTTGAGTCAAGGGAAACTACCTGATATTTGGAAAAAAAGCAAATATAGTCCCCTTATTCAAGAAAGGAAATAGACAAAATCCTCTCAACTACCGACCAGTATCACTGACCAGTGTTGTAAGCAAGGTATTAGAAAAACTTATAAGAAAAGCTTGGGTAAATCATTTAGAAGAACACAGTATGATAACAGAAAGACAGTTTTGTTTCAGAAAAGGAAAATCATGTGTTACTAATCTGTTGAGCTACTATGACAGAGTAACAAACACAATACAGGAAAGGGAAGGATGGGTGGACAGTATCTATTTAGATTTCAAGAAAGCTTTTGACACAGTACCACACCAAAGACTTTTATGGAAGCTGAACCATCAAGGAGGAATTCGAGGCAAACTGTTTTGTTGGATGCAAGACTTTCTCATAAAAAGAGAAATGAGGACAGTACTAAGAGGAAACTACTCATCATGGAAAGAAGTGACTAGTGGAGTACCACAGGGTTCGGTGCTGGCACCAATCATGTTTCTAGTGTACATAAATGATATAAACAGTAACACTGGAAATGAGAGCTATCTGAATATGTTTGCAGATGATGCAAAAATACAAAGGAGAATTACTAGCACAGACTCTTGTAGGGAGCTACAAGAAGAATTAAATAAACTTCATGAATGGAGTAGTACATGGCAAATGGAATTCAATGTGGACAAGTGTCATGTAATCAAGTTTGGTAAAAGTGGAAAAAGACCTGATTGGGATTATAAGTTAGGAAATAAAACCCTATACACATCAGAAAGAGAGAAAGACCTAGGTGTGATTATCAATAACAGACTATCTCCGGCTGACCACGTCAGCGAGAAGGTACGGAACATGTATACACTGCTTGCAAATATGAGAATAGCATTCACATACATAAATGAAGACATGCTAAGAAGGATAATAACATCATTCATTAGACCAACCCTGGAATATGCATCAGTAGTCTGGAGTCCTCATCTCAAAAAGCATATAGACAAGATTGAAAAAGTTCAAAGGGCCGCTACAAGATGGATACCAAGCTTAAGGGACCTAAGCTACGAAGAAAGACTAAATAAACTGAATCTACCAACACTACAGGAGAGAAGGAAAAGAGGTGACATGATAATGCTATATAAGTGCATATCAGGAAAGGAGAAAATAGACATAAATGATTACTTAACATATGGAGAAGCATCAGCAAGAGAACACTGCAAAAAACTGCCTAAGAAGAGAGGTGATAAAGACGTAAGGAAATTCAGTTTCCCAAACAGAGCAACTGATCAATGGAATGCACTACCGAATGAAATAGTGTGTGCCAAAACAATTCACAAATTTAAGGATATGTACGATAAATATGGTCTAAGACACGGGACAATACGAGCTTGACTCATTCCTGTAAAGATACAATTAGGTAAGAACAATTAGGTAAGAACACGCACACAACACACACACACACACACAACACACACACACACACACACACACATGCACACACACACACACACACACACACACACACACACACACACACATGCACACGCGCACACACACGCGCACATACACACAGGAGTTACCAAGAAGAGCAGACGTGGGCCGACAGCGCTCCATACCGAGCCAGCACGGCCAGTGGCATTACCTAAATTAGTATCTTTATATGAGTCAAGCTCTGTACCAGGTTAGACTAAACGGTTTTTTATTATTAAAAAAAAAGTTTAAACAAGACTTGTTCAAACAGAAAAGAGAACCGAGTAGTGAAAGAATGCGCTCAATCAGCTGATTGTTTAGACTACAACTGCCCCAGGGAATGTAAGTACTCTGTGCTTTTAGTATTGCAAAATGGCCACATACTTTAGTAAAGCAAATTTGGAAAAGAAAAGGGATAAAGGCAGAAAGCAAGATGATGATTTCTACAAAGAACTGGTTGAAATGGAGACTCACACTAAACTGGTTGAACGTGTACACAGACTGGAGTTAGCTTTCCAGAATGAAATTGATGAAATAAAGAAGCAGATGCACTTGCAAAAGGAAGAAATAGAAAAACTAGGAAGGGAGGTCAACAAGAAAGACACAACTATATGTGATCTAACAGTGGAAATGAGTACGCTTAGGAATAAAATGAGTGAAATGGCAAGTACCGTAGTCAACCACGAGAGTATTATGGAAGAGTTCAAAAATGATAGAGACAATTAGGCAAGCAAGCAGTCTGATAGACCAGAGCAGTGATGTTGAGGAGAAGATTACACAGGTGAATGAAGCTGTGCAAAGCTACAAAAATGATGTGGAAACCACGTATGCTGAAATGGTGAAAGTAAAGAAAGACTTAGAAACAAGAGTGGAAGAAAAAAGCATTAAAAAGGAAGTGAAAAGAATAATCCAAAACAGTCCAAAGTTAGTCAGAGATTCAGTAGATATCAACAAATCTATAGTAATCACTGGTATAGAAGAGGAAGAAGTAAAAAACAAGATCTCAATAGACAAAAAGGAGATGGCAAATGTAATGAGCTTATTGAAAGAAGTATCAGAGGAAATCTGTAGTAAAGACAGAGGAACACAAAAGGTTAGGGAAATATGAGAAAAGCAAGTCAAGACCTCTAAAGGTAACTTTCCAGAGTGTAAACACCGTGGAGGAGATACTAAAAAATGCAAAGAATCTTATGGAAGAAGGAGTTCAAAAATGTATGGATAAAAAGATGCCTAACACAAGAGGAACTGGAATTACTGAAAGAGAAGAGGGAGGAAGCAAAAACAAAAAATGAGGGAAGAACAGAGGAGGAGAAGAATACAATTTTTTTTTTTTACAAAGTAATGGAATTGCAGGTACGAAAGTGGTACATAAACGGGAGGGAATAAAAAGGAGGAAGGTAGTAGAACCAAGTCATGACAAGTATATAAACAAGATGATAAAGTTGATGTACTCAAATGTGGATGGAATGGTATCTAAATTATTAGAGATGAATGATTATGTCAGAGAAAATGAACCACATATAATATGCCTAACTGAAACAAAATTAACACCAAGGATATCAAATGACATACTAAACTTAGAGGAATATAATATATGGAGAAGAGATAGAAACTTAAAAAAAGGAGGAGGAATTATAATATTAACTAAGAAAAATCTAAAAGTCAATGAAATAAAATTAGATATACCCTCACAAGTAGAACTGATTGGAGTAGAGATCAACAGATCTGAAGGTAAAGTAATTGTAGCCAATTTGTACATACCACCCAAATCAAACACATGGGAAAGAGACTAATATGAGGACCTGGCAGAGAGTACAATTCAGAGTTTAAGAGCATTACTACATAAAATGGAAGAGAAATCGGAAAGAATTATACTAACTGGAGATTTTAATACAAATATAAAGTGGACTACTCTAGATATAATAAGCCAAGAAAGCTGTTGAGACCAAAAGCTCCTCGATCTCGTGCAAGAGTTTTTCCTAACGCAACATGTGAGGGAAACCACCAGAAAAAGAGGACTCGATATACGTTTAATGCTAGATCTCATATTTACTAAGCAAGAAAATGATACTGACAGTTTAATATATCACCCTCCACTCGGCAAGAGCGACCATGCAGTACGAAATTGCAACTTCAGGATAGCATATAACATAGTTAACAGCAATGCAAGTTACAAAAAGAGCCAAAACTATAAAAAGGGAAATTATCAAGACCTAAAGTAGTATTTCTTAGAAGTTGATTGGGAAAATGAGCTTAGAGGACAAGATTTAAATGCTGTATATAAAAAATTCTGTGAATTTTATGAAATAGGAGTCCAGAAGTACATCTCACAGCACAAAGAAGCAGATAAGAAAATACAGAAATGTTTCAATACAGAATGTAGAAAATCAAAAGAAAGAAGAGATTTGTTGTGGAATAGATACAGAAGACACAGTAGTGAAAGGGCATATAATAATTACAAACAGGCAAGAAACGATTATACAAGAATAAGGAGGGAAGCCCAAAAACAGTTTGAGGAGGATATAATAAATAAAAGTAGTAATCAACCGAAGCTATTTTACAGCTACATCAGAAGCAAAACCAAAGTAAAAGATATAATACAATCCATTACGGACGAGGGAATCACCTATACACAAGAGAAAGATATTTGTGAAGCACTAAATGCCACGTTGAGTACACCGCTTCCCATCCGATCAGCGAAGTTAAGCAACGTTGGGTCTGGTTAGTACTTGGATGGGTGACCGCCTGGGAACACCAGATGCTGTTGGCATCCCTACGTCAAGTGGGGTTGGTGGAGAATTGGTGCCCCTCCCTGTAAAACAATTAACTCTGAGCCCTTGGCCACCCCATTTGGGATACATGGCGTCTGGCAATGGATGGATGGAAGGACTAAATAAGAATTTCCAATCAGTTTTAACAGAAGAAAAAAATTTTGAGAGGGACTATGTGGAACATGCATGTCCACACATACTACCAGATATACAAATATCAGAAAAAGTAATACAGGAGGAGTTAAGTAAATTAGACAGAGGAAAAGCAAATGGTCCTGATGAAATTTCATGTTGGGTGCTACGAGAATGTGCAAAGGAGTTAAGTAAACCATTATTTTTAATTTTCAAGAAATCCTTGAGTCAAGGTAAACTACCTGATATTTGGAAGAAAGCAAATATTGTCCCCTTATTCAAGAAAGGGAATAGACAGAATCCACTCAACTACCGACCAGTATCACTGACCAGTGTTGTAAGCAAGGTATTAGAAAAGCTTATAAGAAAAGCTTGGGTAAATCATCTAGAAGAACACAGTATGATAACAGAAAGACAGTTTGGTTTCAGAAAAGGAAAATCACGTGTTACTAATCTGTTGAGCTACTATGACAGAGTAACAGACACAATACAGGAAAGAGAAGGATGGGTGGACAGTATCTATTTAGATTTCAAGAAAACATTTGACACAGTACGACACCAAAGACTTTTATGGAAACTGTACCATCAAGGAGGAATTCGAGGCAAACTGTTTTGTTGGATGCAAGATTTTCTCATAAAAAGATAAATGAGAACAGTACTAAGGGGAAACTACTCATCATGGAAAGAAGTGCCTAGTGGAGTACCACAGGGCTCAGTGCTGGGACCAATCATGTTTTTAGTGTATATAAATGATATAGACAGTAACACTGGAAATGAAAGCTATCTAAATATGTTTGCAGATGATGCAAAAATACAAAGGAGAATTACTAACACACTCTTGTAAAGAGCTACAAGAAGAATTAAATAAACTTTATGAATGGAGTAATACATGGCAAAAGGAATTCAGTGTGGACAAGTGTCATATAATCAAGTTTGGTAAAAGTGGAAAAAGACCTGATTGGGATTATACGTTAGGAAATAAAACCCTACACACATCAGAAAGAGAGAAGGACCTAGGTGTGATTATCAATAACAGACTATCTCCGGCTGACCACATCAGTGAGAAGGTACGGAACATGTATACACTGCTTGCAAATATGAGAACAGCATTCACATACATAAATGAAGACATGCTAAGAAGGATAATAACATCATTCATCAGACCAACCCTGGAGTATGCATCAGTAGTCTGGAGTCCTCATCTCAAAAAACACATAGACAAGATTGAAAAAGTTCAAAGGGCCGCTATAAGATGGATACCAAGCTTAAGGGATCTAAGCTACGAAGAAAGACTAAATAAACTGAATCTACCAACACTACAGGAGAGCAGAAAAAGAGGTGACATGATAATGCTATATAAATGCATATCAGGGAAGGAGAAAATAGACTAAATGATTACTTAACATATGGGGAAGCATCAGCAAGAGGACACTGCAAAAAACTGCATAAGGAGAGGTGATAAAGACGTGAGGAAATTCAGTTTCCCAAATAGAGCAATTGATCAGTGGAATGCACTACCGAATGAAATAGTGTGTGCCAAAATAATTCACAAGTTTAAGGATATGAACGATGAATATGGTTTAAGACACGGGACAGTACGAGCTTGATTCATTCCTGTAACCCCGCTGCAGGGGGTCACCTTGACGTGGTGGCGGGGCTTGAAGCGTGGTTGGTGGTGCCACCTACTTTGGAGGCATGCCTACCTTTGTAGGGTTCGGTATTTGTCAGCTACGTGGACCAAGCGCCCCCTGCATCACTGGTGGAGGAGGCCTGCTGGTGATGTTAGTCCCTGCCCATTTGCCATCTAGGGCAGGACAGTTGCCTCCCCACGTGTTTGCCGTGCGTGGCGTCCCGTAATGCTGGGAGACGGGAGTCCTGGAGGTTGAGCGACGCTGTGTATGCTGCGCCCTGCAGCTAGCAATACACCTCTTTGGTGCATTATTCTGGCAAGACGTGTGGCCTGGTTGGGCCCGACCAGGTCAATCGGCTGGTCATGCGTTGGCTAGGGTCAAGTGGGCACTGGGGGGCCTGGTGGCTCCTACCGTCCTGGAGTCACCCTTGTTCGGGTTCCCCGGTGGTTACCCGCGTATACTTCCCTGCTACCTCTGGGGTCGCCAGTGGCATTGTCCCTGGCATAAGACCTCCCCTTGTTGGGCTCCGTGGTGGGTGGAGGAGTGGGGGAATGAAGTTATTAAATTTTAATGGAAAATAAAACAAACAACAAATATGAGGAACATCTGGGCCACTTAAAATCTGGCCCAATTACATCCCCGCGTGAGGTCTTGCCAGGCTTTTATGAACAAGCCCACTTTGCTCGGTATTTGGTGATCCGGGCAGTAGAGGGTGTCAAAGTGGCAGAACTGGACATTTTTGAAGTCCATAGAACAATCGTTAAGACATGTGGCAGGGAGCCAAAAATTTTGCCACAGCACGATGGGAGCCTGCTTGTGGAGGTTACCTCCCCAGAGGAGAAAGACAGACTCTGTTCTCTATCTGAGGTATCTGGGGCTCCAGTTACATGCTTGCCGCATCCACATTCAACCAGTCTCGTGGGGTAATCTACTCTAGAGAGCTGCTTAGGTACTCAGAAGCAAAGCTTCTTGAGGAAATGAAGGTACATGGAGTCATCAAAGTGGAAAGATTTCATAAGAAAATTGATGGTGTCCTTCTGCCCACGCCCTCCATTTTGTTAACGTTTGAGGTCACTCAGCTTCCCTCTTCCATTAAGGTTGCCTGGTTGTCCTTAAAGGTGAAGCTGTATATACCCAGTCCAAGACGCTGTTTTCATTGTCAAAAGTTTGGCCACGTTAGCAAATACTGTCGACGATTGTTGCAGGGCCTTCCTGCGATATGTGCTACATGTGGAATTTCCCATGAAGATATAGATTGTTCTGGTACAGAGACCTGTGTCAATTGTGGAGGTGGCCATGCAGCTACCTCCAAAGCTTGTGACAAATACAAATTTGAGTGTGAGGTTTTGTCTTTGCGGACTCGTGAAAGGATTACCTTTAAGGAAGCTAAACACCGAGTTATGTCTATGTATATACGACCTGGAGTTTCCTTTGCTTCAGTTCTATCACAGTCCGCCCAGTCAGGCCGCAATTTTGGTGGTGATGAACAGAATTCTCAACGACGTGAGAGTCGGGGTACTCGGTCAACCTCCAACACGTCTGATAGGATGCAGATTCTCTCGGTGCCTGTCAGCAATAAATTTGCAACTTTGGTGGAAACTACTGATCGAGAAGACACCTCAGTTAGTACCTCCAAGAATATGCCCAAGAATACTTCTGTGATTCCATCCGAACTTGTACAGGCTGAGGTACATAGCCCTAAACGGTCCTCCAACAAACGCATTCGTGAGTCCACTGAGTCATTGACAGATGTTCCCCCAACTAAAGCCTCCCATGCTGATCAGGGTGGCCACTCGGAGGGTGCTACTGTATCGGGCATAGATACTGATGTCCCGGTCATTGATACCGAGTTGGATGGTTTCGCTGTGGCCTCAGACATGAAGGTACCCTCTCTAAAGCCAGGGGATAAGCCCTCCCCTGCTTGTCAGGACCCCAGCCCTGAGGGATGCACGAGTGGTTGCAGTCCCTCTGATGGCACAGCATGATCTGATCTGACTGAGGCAGCTTGCGGTCCCTCCAACAAGTCAGGTGAGTCGGTCACTTCTTCCTCTGTGGTACCGGTTGTTTCTCCTCCAGTTAACTCAGACAATTCTGCCCTCTCCCCTCCACGTTCGGAGGCCAGGACCCTAATCCCTCCTGCTCGACCTCTCAGCTCACTGGGGACCCCGGGCAGGGTCCAGAGTAGCACCTCCCCTCCTGTTGGGCTCCATGCTGCTGCCCGTGACAAACCCATTAGTGGACGTACCTGCATACCAAAGAAGACTGTCCCCCTTTCAGCACGAGTGCCAGTCTCCCTCTCTGGAGGCTCGTCAGGGCCCCCACATTCCCGCAAAAATTTTGACACTGGGAAGTCCAATTCTCGGATTATTCCACCTCAAAGGAAGAGTGGTGTAAAACTTTCCTCTTCCACGTCCTCACGTTTGCCTACGGATGTTCGACATAAAGTGCGGGTTCCTGGTGCTGGACAGTCTCTTACCAAGGGCCTTCCTAAGCATCATTCCAAACCCGCTCGCATGTCAGGAGGTGTACAGTCACGCACTTAATCATTTTCCCCTCCACTATGGGTTCTATCATCCAGTGGAATTGTCGGGGTTTACGTGCTAACTATGAAGAACTGTGTCATCTAGTTTCTCAATTTACTCCGCTATGCATGTGTATCCAGGAGACCATGGTTGGTGATACTGCTCCTGCTGGTCCTTCTGGCTACAATGCTTTTTATTCTGATCCTGTGCTGGGCCAAGGTCGTCATGGAGGTGCTGCTATCTTCCTTCGCCAGGATATTCCATTTAGTCATCTGGATATTTCCAGTCCCTTGCAGGCAGTTGCTGTCCGGATGTTTTTATGTCAGCAGTATACAGTTTGCAGTCTTTATCTACCTCCTAGTGCAAATGTTGAAAGGGCGGATCTGGAACGCCTTATTCATGGCCTTCCTTCTCCCTTTCTGTTACTAGGCGATATGAATGGTCACCATCCACTATGGGGAAACAGTGAGGCCAACCCTCGGGGTGTTATGCTGGCCTCTTTAGTGGAAGATGAGGAGTTAGGCATTTTAAACTCCAATATAATGACTTATTTCCATAGCCAGACAGGAACTTTTACTGCCATTGATTTGTCCTTATGTTCAGCTGATGCTCTTTTAGATTTTAACTGGGATGTGTTGCCAGACCTGTATGGCAGCGACCATTTTCCGTTACTCTTAACTGCTAGTGCAGGTGGACCTCAGCCACGTCTTCCTCACTGGCTTCTGGATAAGGCTGACTGGCCATATTTCAGGGAATTAAGTTCCATTTCCCTTTCTGTCAATGAGTTTGGCTGTCTTACGGAGGCTGTGTCATATTTCAATACCGTGCTTCACTCAGCAGCCATATTATCTATTCCAAAAACAAAGGGTCAGTTTCCTAAACGTCCAGTTCCTTGGTGGAACTCGGAGTGTAGTTCTGCAGTGAGAGCCAAACGAATCGCCTTCTCACGACTTCGTCGTCACCGTGGGGATCCTCGGTATTTGGTGGCGTATCAGAGGGCACGAGCTCATATGAGGCGGGTCTTAAAGGAGGCTAGGCGTTCATCCTGGAAGGGTTATGTTTCCTCCATCAATTCGAGGACTTCCATCACCCAGGTGTGGAACTGGGTAAAGAAAATTTCAGGTAAATTTACTGTTCCATCCCCTCCTGTTTTATCTGCACCAGGTGGAACTGTGGCTGATCCATTTGCTGTTGCAGAATTGCTTGCTGACCATTTTGCCAGTGTGTCAAAGAAGGAAGCAGATACACCTTTGGCTTGCCGCCGTCGGCGCCTAGAATCTCGTGGTCTCAGTTTTGCTTCTGTTGGGGGAGAGCCTTACAATGTTCCATTTTCAATTTCTGAACTCCAGGTGGCTCTGTCGCAGTGCCATGATTCCTCTCCTGGTTTTGATGATATTCCTTATGCCTTTTTACGCCACCTATCTGATGAGTCCCTGTTGTTTTTGCTTTCACTGTTTAATAAGATCTGGTGTTCTGGGGAGTTTCCGGCTTGTTGGGGTGTTGCTGTAGTTATCCCCATCCCCAAACCAGGTAAGGATCACCTACAGGCGACGAATTATCGGCCTATTTCTTTGACGTCTTGTATATGTAAAGTTTTGGAAAAGATGGTCAATGTTAGGCTTGTATGGTTTTTAGAGAGAGGTGACTTCTTATCCCCTGCCCAGTATGGTTTTCGAAAAATGCGATCTACATCTGATGCATTACTGTCCTTGGAATCTTCTGTCTGTGAGGCTTTTTCCACTAACCAACACCAGGTCACAGTCTTCTTTGATCTGGAAAAGGCATATGACACTGCATGGCGTCATGGTATTTTACTCTCTCTTCATGAGTTTGGTCTTCGTGGACGCTTACCTGTTTTTATTCAACAGTTTTTATCTAACCGAATTTTAAGGGTGCGAGTGGGAGGAGTGCTTTCTAATGCCCGAGCACTAGAAGATGGAGTACCACAGGGGAGTATCCTTAGTGTTACTCTGTTCGCTGTAGCCATTAACAGCGTCATCAGTGTACTTCCTGATGGTGTACGAGGATAACTATATGTTGATGACCTCTCGATTTCTTTCACTGCGTCTAGAATGTCTCTGATAGAGAGGAAGTTGCAGCTGGCTCTCAATAGAATTTCTTACTGGGCAGAAGCACGCGGTTTCCATTTTTCTGCAGCAAAGACAGTGGCTATACATTTTTGTCGTCTTCGAGGAGTCCACCCAGACCCTGACTTTTATCTCTATGGTAGAAGAATATCCTGTGTGGAAGAGACGCGGTTTCTGGGTCTTCTGTTTGATAGAAGATTAACCTGGGTTCCTCATATTCGTTCTGTTAAGGTGGCTTGTCTTAAAGCTTTGAGTCTTTTGAGGGCTTTAGCTCATACCTCTTGGGGTGCAGACCGTCAGACCCTCCTCCTCTTGCATAGGTCTCTTATTCTTCCTAAAGTTGAATATGGGTGTGAGATCTACTCCTCTGCAACAGATGCCCGCCTCCGGTTGTTAAATTCTGTGCATCATGCTGGTGTTCGTCTGGCAACCGGGGCATTCAGATCATCCCCAATTCCAAGTTTGTTGGTAGATGCTGGTGTACTCCCCTTGGACTTGCGGCGCCAGTTGCTAATGATGAGGTGTTGGTATCGTCTTCACCGCATTCCAGACTCAATTTCTTGTGCCATTGTCTCACAGGATTCCCGATCTTCCGTTTTTGAGACCCGTCCCAATTTCCCAAAGCCATTTGGTTACAGGGTCCGGTCTGTTATGCTAGCCCTCTCTCTCCCGAGACTGGCAATTTGTCCACATCGGATCCCAAGGGTGGGTCCTTGGCTACTCCCTCGCGTGACATTCTGTAGGTCCGTTGTTGGAAAAAAGGGCTCGCTTCCCTCTCAGGTGTTCCTCTCTCTCTTTTTAGAACATGCCTCCATTCATGAGGGTTCTGTCCCCGTCTATACTGACGGGTCTAAGACTGATTCAGGAGTAGGATTTGGTGTTGTCTTCCCTTCCTTTAGTAGGGGCGGTAGCCTTCCTGGCGTTACTTCAGTGTATACAGCAGAACTGACTGCAATTTTGTATGCTCTTAAAATCATTTTTACTCTCCACCAATCCGTTTTTGTGATTTATAGTGACTCACGTAGTGCTTTGTTTGCACTGGAGTCTTTTAATGCATCCCATCCATTGGTTTTATCAATTTTAGAGTGGCTTTTTCTTCTTGGCCGCCGTGGCCGCCGTGTAGACTTCTGTTGGGTTCCTGCACATGTTGGTGTGGTGGGCAATGAGAGGGCAGATACTTTAGCTAAAGCTGCGTCTTCTCAACAGCCCCCAGCTGACTACTCACTACCTGTTTCTGATGTAACACCTTACTTGCGGTATGCAATTCGTACGTGTTGGCAGAGACGCTGGGATGGTGTGTCTCAAAAGAAACTGAAAGAAGTCTTTCAGAGAGTGGTTGTGCCAAGGGTTCTTCCCTCTATGTCTCGGCGACTGGAGGTGGCTCTTGCTAGGCTTCGCATTGGGCATTCTCGGCTTACACATGGGTTCCTCATGTGTGGTGAAACTCAACCGTACTGTGATGACTGCCTCGTTCCCCTTACTGTCCGTCACTTGCTGGTCGAGTGTCCGAGTCTGGGGGGCCTGCGTCGGAGGTTCCTTCATAGGCATGGGGGAGCGGATGGTGCCTACTGTTTATCCTCGATGCTTGGTGAGGCCTCTAACGATTTTACTGATGTTTTTAGTTTTCTTCAGGAGGCGGGCCTCCTTCCACTTTTATAAGTAATTATTTTATAAATTATTCTTTTATTATTTTTAGTGTTTTATTCCTACTAACAGATATTAACTTTATTTTGAATAGACACTTTTTATTTTGCAGTGCCTTCTACTTTGTCATCCGGTGGCATATGACCCTGGCAGTTGCGCCGCTAGATTGTAATTATTTTCAATCAATCAATCAATCAATCATTCCTGTAAAGATACAATTAGGTAAGAACAAGTAGGCTAGGTAAGAACATGCACACAAAAGAAAAAATTTTTGAGAGAGATGATATGGAATATGCATGCCCACATGTATTACCAGATATGCAAATATCAGAAAAAAAAAGTACAGGAGGAGTTACATAAATTGGAGAAAGGAAAAGCAAGTGGTCCTGACAGAATTTCGGGTTGGGTGTTACGTGAGTGTGCGGAAGAGCTAAGCAGACCATTGTATTTAATACATAAGGAATCCTTAGGTCAAGGTAAACTACCTAACATTTGGAAGAAAGCAAACATTGTTCCCCTATTCAAGAAAGGGAATAGACAGGATCCACTCAACTACCGACCAGTATTACTGACCAGTGTTGTAAGATACTAGAGCAGCCGATATGGGAAGTTAGGATAAAACATGTAGAAGAACACGGTATGATAACAGAGAGGCAGTTCGGGTTTAGGAAGGGAAAATCATGTTACTAATCTTTTAAGCTACCATGAGAAAGTTACAGAAACATTACAGAAAAAAGATGGGTGAACAGTATCTGTTTAGATTTTAAGAAAGCATTTGACAGAGTACCGCACCAAAGACTTTTATGAAAACTGTACCATCAAGGAGGTATCGAAGGCAACCTCTACTGTTGGATGCAGGATTTTCTTAGAAAAAGGGAAATGAGAACAATATTAAGGGGAAATTACTCATCATGCAGGGAAGTGACCAACAGAGTGCACAGGGCTCAGTGCTGGCACCAATTATGATTTTAGTATATATAAATGACATAGTAACATTGGAAATGGAAGCTATCTAAATATGTTTGCTGATGATGCAAAAATACAAAGGAAAATTACTAACACAGATTCTTGCAAAGAGCTGCAAGATGAATAGGAGCATTCGCGCGCCTGGGGAAATGCCAGATGTCACCAATATTTAACCCGTGGCATCCCGTCGACGTTCTTTAACCTCCACACGTTTTGTCACTGCCAATCCCGTCGACGTACATAAACGCGAAAAAATTGCAAGGTCCCTAATTTGCACGATTTTCAATTTTCGCGAGTCATTTTTGGTATGTATACACGTGACACCTTCCTCAACAAGATGCCAGGCAGGGACAATGCCTTACCCAGCATGACCTCCTCCCCTCCACTGCATGCCATTGTCTCAGCAATTCACCAGTTATCAGTGACCTGGCCAGTATAGCCATGTCGTGCCACAGTACGAAATTCAGGGCCAGAGTGATTCCCCAATCAATGACAATGTGGAGGACAAACTTTACATAGCATTAGAGGAAGAAACAGTTAGAAATGATGATCAGGTAATGTGGCAAAAAAAGGTCAGGTATTAGTGAGTGAAACAATGCTTATAATGCCTATATTACTGCTTGAAAACCAATATACTCTTGTACTACATATAAATTCGTACCAAGTAAATAAATAAATACCGTTTCTGAGTGGTGTGAAATAGTTATCCTCCCATAGAACTCGTTTTCTTTGGTGCCAGCCTGATAGAAAACCCAGTAAGGTAAGGAGGTACTCCTACCTGTAATGAGTATTTTAAACCTCAGGTGAGCGATTTCTCTATGAATTTTTGATGTTTCTCACCTAAAGCGAAGGTTTGAGCCAAAAAAAAATTTTTCCTAAAATGGTCGGGATTGGGGGAGTCAGTGGTGGAAAAGTGGTCGGGATGGGGAGAGTTAAATTTTTCAAATTAAAAAAAAAAAAAAAAAATCTTGTCGGGCAATAATTGAATGTCCTTTTTCATGCATCTTACTTGTAAAAATACATAAATATTCTATTTCTTCTCTTTTAAATACTATTGTGTCAATGCAGCATGAACAAAAGTAATTATAAAAAAAATATTCCACAGCAGTTGCACCCTGGTTTATGCAGGCATAGAAATACATACATATGTATATCTTTATCCAGTAACAGAAATTAGTTATAATTTATACTAACAAATTAAACTCCCTATGAGTAAGAATAAAACTCAATTAACTTAAAAAAAAATGTCGATATTTATATGCTGCCTCCGGTAAAACAAGTTTTCCGAGGAAACCGAAACAGCCGTCTGTCTTCACTGGCCGATCTCTTCACATGTGCCTACTTCGTACGTCTGGCAGCGCTAAGCTTCAGTGCACCCAAATATTTTAGAATCTAACAAATATTAAATTATGGATAGACCATATGTGCCATTTTTTGTACAAGTAAGATTATATACACACTTCAATATTCATACGCTTTTTTTACTTCTTACACATGCCAGTCAATAGGGGGTTAAATAAGGAAAAAAATCATGGAAAGCTGCAATAAGCTTTACTGTCTTCGTAATAGGGTACTTAATAACATATTAATTTGTACCCCTCTACCGCCCCGGATTTGGCTGCCATCTTGAAAATATGGCAGCGAAAAGCAGTTTTTTGCAAATATCTCGCTTGGGACTCACTTTAGAGGGAAATGTGTCGATACATAAAATAATCTACAAAAAATTCTCAATAAAAACTCTTCTATTCATGTTTGTGATACGTTGCACCGTTTTGGTGCAAGAGGTGTGAAAATGTTCGCAGCTTGTTTTTCATACTCCCCGTTTCCTTATATAGTTTCGAAAATTGTCTCCCAAGGGCATCAGTAAGTGGAAACCACCAAGACGTACAATAACATTACTTAGGTGTGACTCTTGACCACATTTTGCAACAATGTCACGAGCCTTGATATACAAAGGTTGGTCAAAGGTTACAAAGCAACTTTGTTGTTTCAGTTCTTTGCATTTCTCTCCAGCTTGGTCAAGTACTGTGTATATGGTGTCATAATCGGTAGGTGGAGCATTTGTAAAGGGAAGGTATGAGATCTGGGATACATCATATGGCAAGTGTGCAGTACATTTCTCCATGTAACCATTCCAACCTGGACACACTGTCTTCATTTGCCATTTTCCAAGTAGCCACAGGAGTTCCGTTGTTGTTACTGACACAGTGGTGGAAACTGGATTGATATTTGCTAAATCCCTGACTTTTATATGCAGCAGTTCTCCTGCACTTTTATTTTCAAATGCTTTAATGGGAACACGACCAAACTGTCCAACAGAGGATGTACAGGGGATCTTCTCTAGTCTTGTGATTGGCTGATCTGAAGTAGGATCATTTGGGAAAGGAGTGACACACTGAATCCCTCCCATACTGTGGAAAGTGTTGAATCCATCAATGGTACCGATGTTCACATCAGCGTTGTCGAATACAAGCTGTGTAACTGGGTCAGTCTGAGGTTCCCTGGCTGGATGTTGCAAAGCTGATACTTGAAAGAGTGCTGCCTCAGCATAGGAAGCACATAATCCCAAGGTAGAGAGTACATTCAG
>NC_137013.1:29410898-29593398 GCF_032717465.1 Coenobita brevimanus
AAAATATTTATTTTTACATATACACATATATATATAATATATTATATATATATTATATATATATATACTATACATATACATACACATATATACATATACACACATACTCACTTATATATATATATATATATATTATATAACTTATATATATATATATATATATACATACATATATATATATATATATATATATATATATATATATACATACATATATTCACTATATATATATTATATATATTATATATATACATATATATATATATATATACATTATATATATATATATATATACATATATACACATATATATACTTTATCTCTTGATTTTTATTTGCCAGACTAAATGGGGGTAGACCAGTCCGGGAATGGCAAAAGTCTGGCCCCACATACCATTCTCCAGACTATTACCGTACTTTGTCCGAATTCTCCAATATTGTCCGGCAATTATTCCAATCATCTAGAGGATTCTGGAATGTAGGCTATGTATACCAACACAAGTCACATACACAGTACATAAAATAATAACATTAATGAAATAACAATGATAATAACTGACGCAATAGATGTATTCTGCTAGCTTCAACTCTAAGAATGGTTGTTTAGACAGTTGCTGATGAGACTGTGGAGGGCATGATAGAAGAAGATCAGAAAGCTGAGGAAAAAAAGGAAAATGAGCAAGGAATGGAGCACCACAAGGTCAGCCAACCACTAATCAGCTGACCAAGACACAAACACGCAATCTTGGACCGAATCAGCAATTTTAATTGGAAAATATTTTAATATTTATCACCATATAGGTTTGCACACCTAATTATTTGAAAGTCAGTCAAAAACTTGTGCTTAATTTAATTATTAATAGAAAATCACGATTCAGAGAGAAAATTTCTTAAAGTCAGCGTAAGTGTTTTGCCTCTAGCCTAACAACTCGCCTTGACGGACTTTTGTTTTGTAATAAAAATCGATTTACAATGCAGATAAATCTTTTTGTACTCAAAATAAATATTTATGCAAAACAGAAGTCTGTCAAGGCGTCCTGATGATCTGAAGGGGAAATATCTGCTAACACTGGCCAACCAATAATCTGCTGATTGAAATACAAACAATCATTGAATGTGATCTCGATCTTGGACAGAATCATAAATCTTAATTGGAAAATATTATAATCTTCATCACCATATAGGTTTGCACACCTGATTATTTGAAATTCAGTCAAAAGTTTGTGCTTAACTTAATTATTAATGGAAAATCACGATTCAGAGCGAAAATTTCTTAAAGTTGGCAGAAGTGCTTTGCCTCTAGCCTAACAACTCACCTTGACGGACTTTTGTTTTGGATGAATATTAATTTACAATGCAGATACATTTTTTTTGGACTCAAAATAAATATTTACACAAAACAGAAGTCTGTCGAGGTGTGTTGATGATCTGAAAGGGAAATATCTGCTAACACTGGCCAACCACTCATCAGCTGACCGAGATATAAACATAGACGACCTGAAGGGGAAATATCTGCTAACATTCGTGCATTTTAGCACTGAAACCTAATTTTTTAATGAAGTTTGTCAAGTAAAATTTTGGTAGATTTCAGATACTAGGTGCGTGATTGTCTGGAAATATATATATATATTTTCCAGTGAAAAGTGCCAATTTGGTATTTAGTCAGACCGAGTCGAGTGAGCTGAGTGAGCAGGAATGGATCCAATTGACTTTGTCCATAAGAAAATACGTTTTTTTTTATTACCTATGAATATTATTGTGTCCAAGCCTTCCTTAAACTTTACTGTGTTATGCAATAAACTATTTATAGTGACATTTGAGAAAGGTAAGAGGCAAACGGGATATTGCCATGAGTTAGGAGCTGGTGGGGTGAAGAAGGTTGGTGGCCAAGATGCGTTTTATGTACAAAAATAATTTCTTGAGTGTGTTATAAATGGCCTTAAACGAGTCAAAACCTTGTTAAAATTATACTGCATTGTGCAGCAGACTAAGCTTTACAAATTTATATGAGAGAATAATGGCTTGACCTTTGTTGTGAATCCTGGACTTGTACGGGCATTTGTATGGCATTAATGATAATATTGTCTGGCCTCAGCCCGTGTATCCGGAAAATCCAAAATACGTGGGAAATAGAGGTCTGCCAAATCAAGGGTTGAGTGTTTTATATATATCTAAATATATATATATATATATATATATATATATATATATATATATATATATATATACATACTTGGCCTATCTATATCTGTCTATCTATCTATCTACCCATATACAGTAATCCCTCCAATATCCGGATGACTAATAGAGCCACAGACAGGTCCGGATAGTGGTCCTGTCCTGGATATTGGGCCTCAGCTATGGACTTGTACTTATGTGGACCCTAACTCTGAAAAACACCTATACAACTCCCCTCTGGACATGCATTGCAACCTATTGGTAAGACCCTAAAATCAGACACCAATAAGGGACATAAAAGACTGAAATAAATGCAAAAGAACCATAAAAAGAGGTTTTAGAGGTGAGTTTATACTAATATTAAACATTCTTGGGTACTTACAAGTCCCTTGGCTCCTGGACTGGTTTGAACCGCCAGTTTGCAGGTCCACAGTTAATCCTCTGCACTCTAAATTCTAATTTCTTAACACTGCACATAACACTGTAAATTCCCTGTGTGTTCTAGTGGCAAGGTATTGCAGTTTATTCACTGTTTATTCACAAAAAACAAGCACCTGTGGCTTGCACTGTTATGAGTATCTGCTCTCCATCTGAGTTAAGCTGTGACTGTTGATGTTGGTGGGGTAACAGAGGTGCCAGATCGCATCATACTATTACCAATCTCCTCAACTTTCATTGTCAAATATAACTTTTCATTACCAAATTCGTAAAAGCTAGCATATATTACTTCTACTAATTATATATACAAGTGGGAAATACATGTAATCACTCTACTTATAACTAACACCATGTTGATTATTTTCACACTATGTAGGGTTAGCAGATTAATCAGAGAGAGCAAAACAACTAAGCCACCATCTCCATCCTGTGTATCCTCATACATGTGAAAAAATCCATTTGGTAAATGGCCATTATTCTAATTCATTGCACTCAAACGAATTTTCTATTACCAAATTGGCCCACACTTGGTAATGAAAAATACCAAAATGGCAACCTGACAGGGGAGGGGGAGGGGGAGGAAGGGAAGGGGTGAAGGAAGGGAGACCATGGTGTAACAGGCTGTTTGGCGCCCAGGAAGCGGGAATTTCAAATTATGGGAGGGAAAAAAAGTCAGATTTTTTCGAATTTTTTGCGGTTTTTGGCCCATTTTAGGGAATATTGGATCCCAGGAGGATTATGTCTGGTTAGTGGGGATGTTCGGATATTGGGCGTTCTGGATATTAGAGGGATTACTGTATATTTTTAAATACAGTAACAGAACAGAGAAATGAAAAACAAATGAATAAAAGAAAAAAAAAGTGCGGTATATACACCAGGATTACTGGTGTCCTCTGTCTCATAAGATATCTGTAATAGTTAGACTTGAACAGCAGTAGGCTGAATGTTTGGAGGGAAACAACTCTAAGGGAAGCTGAAGTTCCAAAGAGATGCAGTGTCGGGGGAATGAAAGAATTCTGATGATAAGCAGAAGTTCTGGCAATATAGATGAGTGGACATTCCAGTCATGAAGCGCTATCAGAGCGTCCAGAAAAGCCCGTGTAGCACGAGGGAACACATGGAGAGGTGGCACCATGTGGACGCAACCGTCTGGGACAGGCATTTGCTATCGCAAAATATCTATTAAATAATGCAAGGGAGGCAACATTCCTTCTTATTTGCAGGGGAGGTAGTTTATTTGTAAGTAGATTTCAGATAATTAGGTGCGTGAGCCACCGTGGAAAATATATATATATATTTTCCAGTGAAAAGTGCCAATTTGGTATTTAGTCAGACCGAGTCGAGTGAGCTGAGTGAGCAGGAATGGATCCAATTGACTTTGTCCATAAGAAAATACGTTTTTTTTTATTACCTATGAATATTATTGTGTCCAAGCCTTCCTTAAACTTTACTGTGTTATGCAATAAACTATTTATAGTGACATTTGAGAAAGGTAAGAGGCAAACGGGATATTGCCATGAGTTAGGAGCTGGTGGGGTGAAGAAGGTTGGTGGCCAAGATGCGTTTTATGTACAAAAATAATTTCTTGAGTGTGTTATAAATGGCCTTAAACGAGTCAAAACCTTGTTAAAATTATACTGCATTGTGCAGCAGACTGCTTACAAATTTATATGAGAGAATAATGGCCGGACCTTTGTTGTGAATCCTGGACTTGTACGGGCATTTGTATGGCATTTGATAATATTGTCTGGCCTCAGCCCGTGTCCGGAAAATCCAAAATACGGGAAATAGAGGTCTGCCAAATCAAGGGTTGAGTGTTTTATATATATCTAAATATATATATATATATATATATATATATATATATATATATATATATATACATACTGTATCTATATCTGTCTATCTATCTATCTACCCATATACAGTAACCCCTCCAATATCCGGATCAATAGAGCCATAGGCAGGTCCGGATAGTGGTCCTGTCCGGATATTGGGCCCCAGCTTATGGACTTGTACTTATGGACCCTAACTCTGAAAAACACCTATACAACTCCCTCTGGACATGCATTGCACCTATTTAAGACCCAAATCACACCAATAAGGGACATAAAAGACTGAAATAAATGCAAAAGAACCATAAAATGAGGTTTTAGAGGTGAGTTTATACAATATTAAACATTCTGGGTACTTACAAGTCCCTGGCTCCTGGACTGGTTTGAACCGCCAGTTTGCAGTCCACAGTTAATCCTCTGCACTCTAAATTCTAATTTCTTAACACTGCACAACACTGTAAATTCCCGTGTGTTCTAGTGGCAAGGTATTGCAGTTTATTCACTGTTTATTCACAAAAAACAAGCACCTGTGGCTTGCACTGTTATGAGTATCTGCTCTCCATCGGAGTTAAGCTGTGACTGTTGATGTTGGTGGGGTAACAGAGGTGCCAGATCGCATCAGCCACATTACCAATCTCCTCAACTTTCATTGTCAAATATAACTTTTCATTACCAAATTCGTAAAGCTAGCATATATTCTTCACTAATTATATATACAAGTGGAAATACATGTAATCACTCTACTTATAACTAACACCATGTTGATTATTTTCACACTATGTAGGGTAGCAGATTAATCAGAGAGAGCAAACAATCCACCATCTCCATCCTGTGTATCCTCATACATGTGAAAAATCCATTTGGTAATGCATTATTCTAATTCATTACCAAACGAATTTTTCATTACCAAATTGGCCCACACTTGGTAATGAAAAATACCAAATGGCAACCTGACAGGGGAGGGGGGAGGGGGAGGAAGGAAGGGGTGAAGGGACCATGGTGTAACAGCTGTTTGGCGCCAGGCGGGAATTTCAAATTATGGGAGGGAAAAAAAAAGTCAGATTTTTTTCGAATTTTTTGCGGTTTTTGGCCCATTTGGGGAATATTGGATCCCAGGAGGATTATGTCTGGTTAGTGGGGATGTTCGGATATTGGGCGTTCGGATATTAGAGGGATTACTGTATATTTTTAAATACAGTAACAGAACAGAGAAATGAAAAACAAATGAATAAGAAAAAAAAAAATTGCGGTATATACCAGATTACTGGTGTCCTCTGTTCATAAGATATCTGTAATAGTTAGACTTGAACAGCAGTAGGCTGAAGTTTGGAGGGAAACAACTCTAAGGAAGCGAGTTCCAAAGAGATGCAGTTCGGGGAATGAAAGAATTCTGATAAGCAGAAGTTCTGCAATATAGATGAGTGACATTCCAGTCATGAGCGCTACCAGATGCCCGTGTAGCACGAGGGAACACATGGAGAGGTGGCACCATGGACGCAACTTCGTCTGAGCATTTGCCATAAAAATATCTATTAAATAATGCAAGGGAGGCAACATTCCTTCTTATTTGCAGGGGAGGTAGTTTATTTGTAATGGCAGGGTTGTTAATAATTCTAACAGCTTCGTTTTGGATTTTGTCTAGTTGTTTTAATGCAACCTCTCCACATCCATTCCACAAGAGTGAGCAATATTCAAGCTGAGAGCGCACATGACTCTTATAAACTATAGCTAACTGCGTGCCAATGAAGAAGTTATGGACTCCGTACAATAATCCAAGTTTCTTTGAGGCAGTTTTAGCATGTGATCTAAAATGACAGGTCAAGCTGAGGGCAATGTTAAGTAAGACGCCGAGAATTTCAATACTTTTGGAGATGGGAATATTGGTAGCACTGAAGGTAATATACGAATTTGGCAATATCTGTGTATTAGTAAACTGTATATACAGTATTTAGTTTTACTGGCACTAAATGAGACAAGGTTGTTTTGTCCCCATTCACTGATCGTAGATAGGTCTTCATTTATGGACATGGCTGTACTGAGTTGAGAGGCAGAGATATTAGACTTTATAAATGGGAGTCTGAGTGTGAATGAACTATGTAGTGTTGAGTCATCTGCATATGAGTGGATGGGATTGTGGGTGACAGATAAGAGATCATTAACAGGGTTGGCGCCAGAACTGATCTCTGCGGCATGCTGGCGTTAACTGAGTGGAAATTGGAATATACATCATCTACTTTTACTCTTATTTTCCTACATCATCTACTTTTACTCTTATTTTCCTGTCATTGAGATGTAAGGAAATCAAAGGGAAAAAAAGACATTAGTCCATAGCAAGGGAGTTTGGACAGTACAGAACGGCGCCACACTCTGTCAAAAGCTTTAGAAATATCAAGGGCTATTGCATGAGTTTCTCCATGTAGGTCAATTGATTGATGGATGATATGAGTTAGGAGACTGAGTATGTCAATGGTGGATCATTCATGGCAAAAATCATTTTGTCTATAATTAAGCTGTTGGATTCAAGATGTTTAACAATGTGTTCATTAATTAAAGTTTCAAATACCTTACCAAGAGAAGATGTGACAGCTATTGGTCTGTAATCAGAGGGGTCAGAGGAACTTCCTTTCTTCGGAATTGGGTGGATATTGGCTTCTTTCCATGAATTTGGGAATGAAGAAGTACGTATGCATAGTCTGAATAATTTTGCTAGAACAGAGGCAAGTCAGGGGAACACTTTTTCAAAACAATTGGCAAAATTCCATCTGGGCCTGGAGCTTTGTCGGGAGGTAAATTGTCTAGGATGGATTTTACATATCTTGTCTGTATTTTAAGTAGAACAATTTCAGAAGAGTCAAGTTCTAGTACTGTATATCTATCCATATATATATATATATATATATATATCTTTCTATCTATCTATCTATATATATCTATCTATCTATCTATCTACATATATGTGTGAGTGCATAATCTCTATCTATCTATCTATCTATATATATATATATATATATACCTATCTATCTATATACCTAGGCTGCTTCCCCCAAGGAAAGGGAGGTAGCCGAGACAGGCCGACACACTCCCCATTTACTCATCCATTCAAACACATTCATTCGCATCTTAGCCCCAAAAGGGGCTACCATCCTATGTGGTAGGTGGGGGCGCTCACCATCCACTCACTCGATGTAGTGCTGCTCTCGGGTGTCTGCCCTTTCCTCTCCTCTCTCCATTTCTTCCTTCCTCTTCTGTCTTTCTTTACTTCATTCTTTCCTCGTCCTTCTGCCTACGGGTGACTTACACTCCCTCTTTTGTCTTTCTTTCTTTCATTCTTTCCTCTTCCTTCTGCCTATGGGTGACTCTACACTGAGTGACAAGCCTAATGGTTTCCTGTACACCAGGAAACCATTTACTACGCTGGGTGGTAACCATATAACCAAATCATGGGACGTGGTGGTTTAGTGGGTAATTACAGCACTCCAATCGGATTGAGCCGGTGAAGGTTTATATCCAAGGGATGGTTGGGGTTATTGCTCATGTAATGCCACTCAGGGATGAGTGAGGCTGGTCACTCTCATCTTAAATGTCAGGATCAAATTGCCTAGCCCCGGGCTTCTACGCTCCTCATGGGGCAAAGTAGAATTGGATGATGATGATGATGATGATGTATATCCATCCATCCATCCATCATCCAATCCTACATTGCCCCATGAGGAGTGTAGGAGCCCAGGGCTAGGCAGTTGGCCCCGACATTTAAGATGAGACTGAGTATGTATACATATATCAGTATATATATATATATATATATATATATATATATATATATATATATATATTACAGAGGTTCATAGTTTTCGCTGCTTGGATGTTCCTCCAAAACCGCGCAAAATGTGAAACGTCGAAGTGTGAAGTTAAGAATCAATGGGAAAAATAGAGAAGTGTTCCGGTGGGACACGTACCTACCCTATCAGAAAGCTCCATAATACCAACATAAAGAACTACAACATGAAACAAGCCCTACCCAAAAGTAAATGAAGAGTTTTTACTAGTGCTAAAACATCATAACACAATAAACATGTACCTGAAAAGACATTAAAACTGTTATAAAGAGTTGCAACACCAAAAATCCTTACCAGAAAAGAAGTGAAAACTGGCTTGAGTCGCAAGTGAAGGTGTGTTTACTGTAGGGTGGATGGGCTGGTTCCCTTGCTGAGCATTCATCAGGAGATCATTGCTCTTCAATACATAATGATCTTGTCCTTTAGTATCTTCTCGAATATCTTTATCATGTGGGAAGTGAGGGGCCACAACTCCCGATATCACTAACCAAGAAAAAACTGCCACTTTTCACTGGATTATTTAATTTTCAACATCAGAGTCTGTAAACTAAACCACGGTAATTTTATGGCCCTCTTTGTAACTAAAATGAAGGGAGAAACTAGAACAACATTATTTTACTCACTGCTACAAGGAAGAGAGGCTGTAATAACAGTCAAACAGAATCAAAAATTGGTAGGCTGAGTCTACCATCTCGGTCGTGGGACTGTTATTATTCTTTCCTTCCTTAAAGATCGATAAGCTTTATTTTACATCCATTTCATGTATTTGTCCATCAAGACCAACATAAACAGTGTTATGAGAAACATGTAACGATTCTTCGTTAAGAAATAATTGCGCGACATGGCTGAAGATCTTACGTACGGTACATTACGATCACAATAACAAACTTACGTGTGTCAACTTCCCCTATGACCTTTTTTCCTTGTTCATCTACAACTTATTTATCAATGAAATATAACAAGGCTTGAGTCATATTGTTGCGAATGTTGTGGCTCTTTTGCAGAAGAAATAACAATCAGAGAATAGTTGGTCACAGTAACCACACAATAATCCTGTGTGACTAATGCAAGTGATTCGCAAATAATTTTCTCTTAAAATTCAGCTAGCTGTATCCATGGAGATGAGTCATTATGATTATTCAGTAGATTAGTGGTTATGTATTAAATAACCAGGAAATGTTTTATAAGCACACAATACGGGGAACCAATCATAACCTAACCTAACCTACCCATGTTTTGACGAAATCAAGACCTACCAACAGACTTGGCGAAGTTAGATTGTGAAAATGATTCACAATGAATACTGTCCAATTATTCAGCTCTAGTTGTGCCGCTTGGTAACCATTCCTTATTGCAGTCATTCACTACAGCAGAGTACATGTAAAACAAGGAAACCTCTTTATGGCGTACTGTATGGGGAACTGTCCATGTTTTGATGGGGAAATGCGGGACACGTTGAGGTTACTGTATATTATGCAGCCAATTATTGATGAATTTTTCCAAAACCAAGGAATAGTTGTGCCTCACGGTAATAATCTGGTAATATTTTCATACAGCAAATTAGAATACATGTGTAGAATAATAGGAAACAACAAGAAAGTGTATCTAAAGAGTATCATCCATAACCTAACCAAACCAGTCTTTGACGGGGAAATGACCAGCCAAGGTCATGCCAGCTATCCACGACTGTCCTAAATTCAGTTACGTCCGTGTTCCATGGTAATAATTCTTTGCCATAATCATGCAGACATTTAAGTACATAAAGAAAATTACCGGGAAACGTCTTGCAAGCATGAAGAGTCGGGAACCAACCATAATCTTACCTAACCTAACCAGTTTTGACAGGGAAATGACTGAAAGACTCGTTGATGTGAGGTCGTGAAGGGATTCCTAACGAATTTTGTCACTATATTAGGCACTAGCTGTGCTGCGTGGTAACCATTATTTATCATATGCATTCAGTACAGTACAGTTACCTCTCAACTAACACGAGTTTAAAAAATGAGTTTTCGTTTTAACACAAGCAAATATTTAAGGAGATATCTTTAACTAACAAGGGTTTCTTGATTTAACGCAACTTTACTCGTACGTGATGGTTTCAAATTAGCTGTGCGCGCCTTGGACAGTCCCGAGCTGATAGACTGTGTGTGGCAGTTTATGCATAATTACAATTTTTTATTTGTCTCTTGCTTAAACTGGTTTTATTCGAACTATAATATTCGAAAATGAAGTTTGGCCCCATCCGTGCAATTTGGCTCATTTTCGGACAAAATTTGGCCAAGAAAGTGATGGCAGATCTAAATTGTTACAACATGATGCTGCAGAACAGAAAGAAGAAAACCATTCAGACCAAGATAGAGCAGTTCTTTATGATGAAGACAGAAAACTTAAGGGAGTTATCTTCATCACCAGTAGCACGGGAGTCAGAGGAAGAGGAAGAGGAAGAGGAAGGGCAGCAGAGCGAGGAGGGACAACAAATTTAGGGTGGGGAGTGGCGGGAGGTGGGATAGTGGGGTAAGGAGGGATAGCAGCAGATGATGAGTGATGCATAGATGAAGTGAGGCTGTGTTGTTATTGTTTGTGACCTACTTACTGTAATGAAAATGTTGCTTATACGGTAGTGTTTTTATGACCTACTAATGCATTAACAATGTTGAGGAACTTTCACAATGCCGTGAATGAAGCAGAATTGAAAGAAAATCCACGTAAAAAAAGGAAAACAGTATGTATCTGGGGAGAAGTAAACAACCCTGCGGCCCAACTAGGGCTCAAATGTTGTTTATTTCTCCCCAGATATACAGTTTTTGTTTTTTACTTGGATTTACCTTCAAATTAATATTGTTGCTCTTAAGTTTAGAGTAGCATAGCTCCCCCAGTGGGTAGACTTTCCCAGAGTCCAGGAACGTAACCCCCAATATTACCATTGATTCATGGGAAAATTGTTTAAAAAACGCGTTTTTAACTAACGCGACCTCTCCAGGAACCTAACCCTCGCGTTACTTGAGAGGTTACTGTACATACATACAAAACACCGGGAAAACGTCTTAAAACATACATCATATGGAACTGTCTAGGTTTTGACGGGGAAACGACTACTATCTATCTGTCTATTGCCAGACGTCTCAATCCCGTTTGGGGTGGCCACAAACAAATAGCCTCCACGTCGTCCTGTCCCCCGCCATTTCACTGCCCTGCTCCCAACTCACACCCCCCTCTCTCATATACCTCTCCACCCCATCCCTCCATCTCATCCTCAGCCTCCCCCTCCCTCTTCCCCCCTTCACCTCACTCACATACATTCTCTTCGTCAGTCTTTCACCCTCCATCCTCTCCACGTGGCCAAACCACCTCAGTGTGTTCCTCCTAACACTTCCTATCACATCACATCCACACCACAACGCTCCTTTATATCCTCATTCGTCAGTCTGTCTCTCCATGTGACTCCACAGGCTCCTCGACTACAAAAGGCATAAATCAAAAGGATAACGACGTAACGTGGATGATGGAAAATACTAACAAGAAATTCAAATTTCACTCTGCACTCGACACACAAAAAATAGTAGTACCTCCTATTTGTAATATTAGTAACAAAATCTCGATTGGTCATGCATTGTGTCTGAAATACTTCATTGTTTTATTCACAACAATTTTGTTATGCACTGCTTTTCATCCAGATTTCCTCCACTTAGGAGTCTTGTGCTTTGCTGAGCGGACCACTAAGCAGTATCGATGGTAGCACTTAAGTAGTCCACTCAGTAAAGTACTCCAGCCTGGGCCTTAAGTAGAAGTCAATACAAAATACTTAGTAATTTCGTAGGTGCGGGCCATAGATTGAGCGTTGGTACACATTGTCTGCTGAGTTTCGGCTGCCGGTTGGGAGCTGCGAAATGTAGGGAAATCAGCGGTGTGAAACAACTTGGAAACTTTTTCTTGAGCGAAAAACAAGGCGTCAAAGTAAAATGTGTCGAAAAATGAGGAACCACTGTAAATATATATATATATCTATCTACCTATCTATTGCCAGACGCCTTAATCCTGTACGGTGTGGCCACAAACAAATCGTCTCCATGTCGCCCTGTACCCCGCCATTTCACTGCCCTGCTCCCAACCCAAACCCCCCTCTCTCATATACAGGTCTCCCTCGTTTTACGATTGGTATGCATTCCTAGAAAGGCAATCGTAAACCGAAATATCGTAAAGCGAAATTAAGGTTTAATGGGAAAAATAGGGATGCGTTCCTGGACTCATGGATAAGGAACCCATGACCCATACAAGTGATCTAATATGCAATAAAAATGATGATGTTTTATGTATAGTAGTGCATCTGAATCACAATGTATGTACATTTGCAAACATAAAGACATGAAATAGCAAAAACAACATGAAATACAGCTGTACTGTACTGTAATGTACTGTTATATACCCTCCTACTGTACTGTAGCTCCGTCCACCCTTAGTCGGTCCCCCCGGAGGCTGGAAGACGTAATGCCTTAAACCCTTAACCGTGGGGGACGATTGGGGGGGGAATGTATGTGTTAGTGATTGTTATGTGTGATTTGTTGCCAGTGCGTATTTTAATTGACTGTATTTCTGAGTTGCTGAGTGAAGACGAAGGGGAGCTGCAAGGCTTGGTGGATGAGTTTGAGAGAGTGTGTATGAAACGGAATCTAAAGGTGAATGTAGGGAAGAGTAAAGTGATGGTCTTTGAGAGAGGTGAAGTTAGTGAATGTACAGCGAGGTTGGATGGTGAGAAATTGGAAAATGTGAGTACGTTTAAGTACTTGGGTAGTGTGATGAGTAAGGATGGAGGTTTGGAGGGTGAAGTGCTTGAAAGGGTACAGCAGAGAAGAAAGGTTGCTGGTTCTTTGAAAGCAGTGATAAGAAACAGGGAAGTGAGCATGGAAGTGAAAAAGTTACTACATGACAGTATTGTGATACCAACTCTAACGTACGGAAGTGAAGCTTGGACATTGTTGGAAGGACACAAAGTCAAGAGTGAGAGCAGTGGAAATGAGTTATTTAAGAGGAGCCTGTGGAGTCACGTGGAGAGACAGGCTGACGAATGAGGATATAAAGGAGCGTTGTGGTGTGGATGTGGATGTAATAGGAAGCGTTATGAGGAACACACTGAGGTGGTTTGGCCATGTGGAGAGGATGGAGGGCGAAAGACTGACGAAGAGAGTGTATGTGAGTGAGGTGGAGGGGGGAAGAGGGAGGGGGAGGCCGAGGATGAGATGGAGAGATGGGGTGGAGAGGTATATGAGAGAGGGGTGTGTGAGTTGGGAGCAGGGCAGTGAAATGGCGGGGGACAGGGCGACTTGGAGGCGATTTGTTTGTGGCCACCCCAAACGGGATTGAGGCGTCTGGCAATAGATAGATAGATAGTATTTCTGTTGTGGTGTCACGTGAGGGGAGAAGTGACTGTGTGTGCACTGGTATCTGCAAAGTTGATGGATTTGTGTACCAGGGTGATGAGTCCACCGCCACCGCCGTCGGCCCGGTCTTGTCGAATGGTGGTGAAGTTATGAAATGTCGGTGTTTTCTGTGCTCTGTGTAGTTTTGTTTCTTGTAAGATGGCAATGTGTATGTTCTGTTGTTTGATGAATTGTGTGAGTTCATGTTTTTTGGTGTTTATGCCATCTATGTTTAACTGAAGGATGTTTATGTTGTGTGTGTGATGTATGTTGGCTGCTGCAGCACAGGGGGGAGGTGGTGTGGGTAGAGGGGAAGGGGTAGGAGGAGGCTGTGATGGAGGTAAGGGTTGAGGTGGATTAGGATGGGTTGGAATGGGAGGAGTTGGGGGACTGGATGGTGTGGGAAGGGTCGGTGGGTTTGGCTGTGGAGGTGTGAAGGAAGTAGGAGTAGGATTGGCAGGGGGGTTGATGGGTGGGGGGAAGGAGCATAAGGAGCAGGTCCATGTGTTTGTGTAATGTTTTCTGGATGCAAGTGTTGTGCAGGTGAAATGGGTCCAGTTCTTGCAGGAATTGCACTGAACTGAACCCTTTGTCTGTCGGCTCGACGTGATTGGTTTTGAGCATGTTGGACATATGTATTTGTTGGTGGGTCCTGGATTGCTCTCAATGTCACCGGCTAGAAGATGTCGTCGAGAAATGACAGCTGGGGAGTCATTTCTCGGTGTAGAAAAAACGGTGTTGTTGTGTGTGTTGTGTTGGGAGATGTGGTACTTGCCCGGGCGACCGAAGCCACTCCTAGGTACTCGAGCCCCGTGAGGGGTCGGGGGGATTTGCGGTGGTTTGGCCCCCATGCTGTCCTCCTCTTCTCTTCGACAGCCTCTGGGGGGTAGACCCACGACGAAGATGGCACCGCTCTAGGTCTTATTACTTGTAGAAAGTTTTACAGTATTTTTTCTAATTATACTGCTGTACAATCAAGACTAAATGCCAACAATTAACTGCTGATATACCAGCTACTACCAATTATAATATTCAGCTGAGAGAAGGGTGGGAGGTGGATTGGTGAGTTGTTGATGGAGGGGGTAGGGGCTTGATTGGGGGCTACAGGTTCATGGGAGAGGGTAGGGTTTGGCTGGGGAGTAGGGGGTGAACGGGAGGTGGTGCAGTCTAAGACGACAGTTGCAATCTCCTGCAGTGCAGCTTAGGCTGTCAGTTAGTTTATGGGTTAAGCATTCACTGATAAATAGTAGGCATTAAGAACAGACTTTATACCTGGGAGCAAGAATCTTACCTGTGCATGTGGCAGTGTCGATGTGACGAGAATGGAGGAAGTGACGAAGATCCTTAACCCTCAGTGCTGTGACTTCTGAGATGTCTAGCGGCCACTGTGTCAGTACCAGGCACTTGTTACATCGTCGTGACCCACCACTGCTCACACGCTTCAGGCACTCTCCACAGAACACCAGTCCACATATACCACATATTTTCTGTGTGGATATAAAACAGAAAATGACCTGTAACAATGTCACTATATATTACATTACGATGCTGAAGGCCAAATTCTCAACAGCACAGGAGACTTCACAGTACTTCTTATCAACTTATTCTACATACGGCACCCTGATATTCTCTCACGGTATTTGTATCCTTTTGGCAGCAACCTACTTTGCAACAGTAACATGTATAGAGATATTATGGTATAATTATTTAATAACAAGATGAGCATCTGAGTGAAAGGTTTAAGATCAATGATTGAGTGAAATAAGATGTGTAATGTCCCTATGCCTATTCTGTATATATATATATATATATATATATATATTTAATGAAGTAAAAAACTGAGTTATGGAAATGAGAGAGAGAGAGAGAGAAAGAGAGAGAGAGAGAGAGAGGAATTATAATCAATAACGAAGGGTGGGATATCTCTAACGTGATGGATTCAAACCAGTGTTGCTTGGTGGCAGTGAACATGAGGTTTGTACAGTAGACTGCTGCAGAGTCTTGATGTCTGTGAGGGTCAAGCTTCGAAACTGAATGTTTAGTGTCATGGATGCTGATGGGGAAGTTGACTCCCACTGTGATATCATGGTGAATGGAGAGAGACTTGAACTGGGATAGGAACCTACGTACCTGGGTGCAGTATATAAAAAAGCAAGGTAATGCGCAAAGGATGTAGAGAGTACAGTGGCACAGAGATATATGTGGCTGGTGCTTTGAGAACCTTGATACTAAACAGTGCTCGAGGGTATGGAGACTGCAAGAGGATTGCAAGGTGTTTTAGTCCCCTTATTAATCCCTAAACCGCGGGCTTGTTTTGCTCTGACTTGCAGCTCCGGCGGGCACATTCGCGCTCCGACAGACTCTCTAAAAATATTTGCCAAAAATCAGTTATTAAACCTAGAACATTAAAATTACCTATCCATATGGCACATACCTTCAGCTTTCTCCTAGGATGTCTGTTGAGCCTTCGTCGAGTACCGTAGGACTTGTGGAGACCTCTGAAGTTGGGTAACGAAGTCTCCACTTTACACTTCCCAACAACCCGTAATATGATTACCACAGCCTGATATTATCACTAGAAACACTATTCTATGATTCTCAAATAGTTTGGAATCCATACTCCAAAAAAAAAACACTGTGAAAGCAATGAAAATTACGAGGGCGTATGACCTTCCCACTTGCGATCGTTTGCCGCTGGTGTTCTGTCATTTATTATTCATAAAACTCCTCACACTTTATATTTCTATTACTCTATAACACTTATATATACCTACAATCTTTATCCATAAGTTTCCTTCAGTAATAATAGTTTATTGTCACTGTGGCATTCAATTTCTCTTTCAGTAAAATACGTAGCATTCACTTTCTCGTCCTGTATACTAGCGCTGAGAGTGAATGTCACTTTTACCTTCACTCTCATAACTCATAGTATTCATACATGCTAGAGTGAAACTTTCACTTTCATTACTCCTAGTATATATACTTGTATTCTTATTATACTACTCATTTACTTTTCTATTTACATTCTCTATTTTATTTACATTATTTACATTTCTATTTTATTTACACTGGTGTTAGGCACTGTCATTTGCAGTAACTTATAAAACTATTTTCCACTGTTCACTTATACTTACATTCACTGCTTTCACTTGCTGTTTACACATTATTTACATTTCCACTTGCACTGTTTTACTCACCAGAAAGATCGTAGTCACTCTCTATCATTTGTCAGCCCTTTACCTCTTTCCACACGAGGTTTAGTTAGGGGTAGAGGTCACAGGGCCCTTTGCATGGGGCTAAAAAGCAGTGGAATTTGACAGGCGCGAATCCGACGTACTCTCACCTTGAAAGACGACAGTAAACTGATACTGGTGGCCTGCCTAGAGGGGGAGTGCAATACTGCCAACGTCAGCCTTGTGACAGCTGCCAATATATAGCTATGAAATGATTGGCAGGAAATCTAGACAATACATAATAAATTAGGTAGTTCCAGGTGAATGTAAATATCACTTAGGCTTCTCCCTTCCCTCCTTATATATATTTTTATTACGAGAATAGATTATACGGCACATTTCAAGGGGAAATAAAATAGCAAAAATTAGCGAACGAGTGCACGTGAGGTGTTGTCAGGCGATAATTAGCCAATTCCAGGTGTATGGCACAATCACTTACCTTATTTCTTTTTTGTATATATTATTTGGTATAAGAATAAGGCATAGGGCTTATTTCAATGGATGAAATCAGTGGAAAATTCCAGGGAAGATTTACTTAGTGTAGAATACAGTGGAGTGACGTGGAGGGACAGGTTGACGAATGAAGAAGTGAAGGAACGTTGTGGGGTAGATGTGGATGTGGTTGAAAAGATTAGGAGAAATACACTGAGGTGGTTTGGACATGTGGAGAGAATGGAGAATGAAAGACTGACTAAGAGGGTGTATGCAGGTGAGGTGGAGGGAGGGAGAGGGAGGGGTACACCGAGGATGAGGTGGAGGGATGGAGTTGAGAGGTATATGAGGGAGGGGGGGGTGAGTTGGGGGGGGGGAATCGAATGGTGGGTGACAGAGTGACTTGGAGGCGTTTTGTCTGTGGCCACCCTTTGCGGGATTAGGGCGTCGGGCTATAGATAGATAGATAGATAGAATACAGTGTGGTGGCCTGCAATAATTAGGTAGTTCCAGGTGAACGTAAATATCACTTAGGCTTCTCCCTTCCTTTCTTATATATATTTTTATTACGAGAATAGATTATATGGCATATTTCAAAGGGAAATAAACAGCGAAAATTAGCGAACAAGTAATGTGAGGTGCTGTCAGGTGATAATTAACCAATTCCAGGTGTATGGCACTCTCACTTACCTTATTTCTTTTTTGTATATATTATTTGGTATAAGAATAGAGCATAGAGCTTATTTCAATGGATGAAATCAGTGGAAAATTCCACGGAAGATTTACTTAGCGTACCATGGCCGGGCAGGCAAGAGGAGAGGGTAATGGAGGGGAGGTAGGGAGGGGAGTCAAGAACGGAGAGAAATGGCTAAATTGTCAACAATGGATTGGAGTACAGATGAGATTAAGAGTGCTGACTAGTGTTGGACATTGGCAGTACTGATAGATGATACAAGCCACCACTTGAAAGCCCAGGCGAATTCAAAATAACACAGAATCACAAAAGTGACACCCCGCGGTATGATCCCTTGCTCCCAAGCGTCACGAAAGTGACGCCCCGCGGTTAAGGAGTTAAGGTATGAGTGTGAGATATTGGTGTGACAGAACAAAAAGAGACAAGAGTAAGAGCAGTGAAAAAGGGATTACTGATGAATGTCTATTGATTGGGTACAGTGGATAAGAAAAAATAACCCATGAAAGTTGTGGAGTCTGTTGACAACAGGGCTGAAGAAAGTGTGCTTTGATAGTATGGCCAATTGGAGAAAAAATATGTAACAAGATGATGAAAAGGATATGATAAGTAAGCCTTATGATGAGAGATGGCATGGGTAAGCCAAATTGAAGGTAAACAGATATGGTAATTGAGAAAGCAAGGTATGGAGACTTATCGATGTGGGAACTGACAGGGGAGTGATTTGGTTGGATGCAGTATATACAACAGAACACACGGCGAGGGTTTGGCATCCCCTTTTTAGTTTCACTGTTGTCGTACTGATGGGTAGTGTGAGTCACATCTATAAAGAAAAATGTCAAGAAAAGTTGTAGATGGCAACACAGCAGAGGCAGCGTCAGGATTCCATGGACCTGAATGGCGAGTTAAGAGCATGTGGCTCATTTCCCTAGGTATGCTGTTGATTAGTTTTCCCTCTATTGTGCTTTTCTCTTTCTGGACCATGCCTCACCCTTCCCTTCAACAAGAAAAAGAAGTCAGGAGAATAATAATTGATGACGAAGACGATGATGATGATGATGATGAGCATGAGGAGGAATACAGTACAAAGGAATAGAAGCAGCAACAGACCTTACGGTCCCTTCAAGGCTGCTTGTTACAGGGCAGACTATGACTACAAGATCTAACTCTACATGCTGAAGGATATGGATAGTAAAGCAAGAAGGCTCCCCTTTCCTCCAAACCCTCCAGGAAAAAGTGCGAAGGACCACCATGCAGCAAGGAAAAACTAACATGAAAGTTTCATGGGAAAGACTGAAAAGGGAAAGTTACTTTACCTATAAGCTACCAGTGTGAATAACCTGAAAGAGAAAGTAATCAAATAAACAAATATCTACAGCAAGAAATTATCTATGGGTATGTTGAGTTAATGGGGCATCTGTAGACATCGCATGGAAATTGTTCAGTGCACAGTATGCATATTCAGGGGGGGTGCAGCAACCTTGCCTAGTGCTTTTAAGGTAGGCAACAGTCAATCAGGCCCCAGCTACGTTTACTTCACTGAGACCTCTCCCATGCAGGACAAGTTCACAAGCTACCTCCTGATGCAGTGACCCCTGGTACATTTTAAAAAATCCCAATGGTGGTCATTTAACTAGCAGAGACCTTCAGTGATCCACAGCCCATCACAGGTTGAAAGTAAGAGTAGTAACCGTTAACTCAGGGCTATCTGTGCAGATCCTAGTCTGTGCTTATTACTTTATTTGCACTGAATAAATTGAAACATATATAATGACATGACGTGACGCTGTGTACAGGTACGTTAATTCTACGGAGTGTCTTGTAGACAGGAAGGGAATGAACTTACACATAGCTGGTAAAAGTAAGTTATTCGGACAGAAAAAGAGTCAGCTGAGGATTCCCGTGCAAGTACTTGTCTATTTTGTTTTTAAATGTCTTAAATGAGATATTGTTCATGATATCTGAGGGTAATCTGTTCCAGATATTTACGACTCTGTTGAAGAAGAAGTGTTTTGCTTCATGGGACCGGAAACGCTTTCCTATAATTTTGTTGTCATTACTCCTGGTTTGACTCGACCGGTCTCTTTCAAAATATCCCTTCACGATTTTGAAAACTTCAAAAAGGTCACCTCTTAACCTGCATTTCATTGGGCTAAATAATTTAAGTTCTTCAGGGCATTCCTCATATGGTTTGTTTCTCAATCGTGGTATCAGTTTTATGATTCTTTGCTGTATTTTCTCGTCGGAGGAGGAGGAGGAGGAGGAGGAGGAGGAAAGCAAACAGCAACAGACCTTATGGTCCTTTCGAGGCTGCTAGTTACAGAGAAAACTATGACTACAAGATCTAACTCTACATGCTGAAGGATAAGGATAGTAAAGCAAGAAGGCTCCCCCCACCACCAAACCCTCCAGGAAAAAGTGTGAAAAAACACCATGCAACATGGAAAAACTGACATGGAAATTTCATAGGAAAAACTGGAAAGGAAAAGTCACATTCTATAATACTTTGTCAATAAGCTACCCGACTAAGTAACCTGAAAGAGAAAGTAATCAAATCAACTCCTTTGCCCGGAGTCGGACAAAAAAAAAAAAAAAAAAAAAAAAAAAAAAAAAAAAAAACGAATAGTTACGGCATGACATTATAAATTGGTACATTGAGTTTAAGGGAAGTCTGTGGACATAACGTGGAAACTACACACTGCACAGTGTGGATGTTTAGGGGTGGTGCGGCAGCCTTGCCTGGCGCTTTTGAGGTAGGCAGCAGTCAATCAGGCCCTAGCTCCGTTCACTCCACTGAGACAAGGAACTCTCCCATGTGGGACAAGTACACAAGTTTCATCCTGAAGCAGTGACCCCTGGTACATTAAAAAAATCCTGATGGTGGTCACTTGACTAACAGGGACCCTCAGTGATCCACAGCCCATCACAGGTCGAAAGTAAGAGTAGTGACCATTTACTCAGGGTTATCTGTGCAGATTCTAATCTGTGCTTATATTACTTTATTTGCATCGAATAAATTGAAAAATGTATAATGACGTGACACGACACTATGTACGGGTACGTTGTTTAAAGTACGTCTTGTAGACAAAAGGGGAATGAACTTACACGTAGCTATAAAAGAAACTTATTCGGACAGAAAAAGAGTCAGCTGAGGATTCTCGTGCAAATACTTGTCTATTTTGTTTTTGAATGTCTCAACTGAGATACTGTTCACGGTATCTGAGGGTAATCTGTTCCAGATATTTACAACTCTGTTAAAGAAGAAGTATTTTGCTTCATGGGATTGGAAACGCTTTCCCATAATTTTGCAGCCATTACTTCTGGTTTGACTCGACCGGTCTATATCAAAATATTTATTCATGTCTAAGTTGTCATATCCCTTCATGATTTTGAAAACTTCAATAAGGTCCCCTCTTAACCTGCGCTTCGTTAAGCTAAATAATTTAAGTTCTTCAAGGTGTTCCTCATATGGTTTGTTTCTAAGTCGTGGTATCATTTTTGTGAATCTTCGCTGAATTTTCTCTAATTTTTCAATATCCTTTCTGTAGTACGGAGACCAGAACTGCACACAATACTCAAGATGGGGGCGCAATAGTGAGTTGTACAAGGCAAGTATGACTTTTTCCAATTTAAACTCGAAAGTTCTTCCAATAAAACCCACCAGCTTGTTTGCAATTTTAACCGTCTCGGTGCACTGCTTACTTGGTTTTAGGTCATTTGATATTATCACACCAAGATCCTTTTCATTGTCTGTACTTGATAACTGGATATTGTTCATTTTGTTGTTCGCATGGACGTTGTTACTTCCAATGTGAAGTACTTTACATTTTTCTGTGTTGAATTTCATTTGCCATTTTTCTGCCCAGCTTGCTAAAGTATTAAGGTCATTTTGTAACTCCTGCCACTGTGATTTTGAAGTTACTTTACTGGTTATTTTAGTATCATCTGCAAATTTGGATACTTTACAATTTAGACCCTCATCAATATCATTTATACAGATAATAAAAAGTATCGGTCCAAGGACTGAGCCTTGGGGAACGCCGCTGATCACATTACGCCATTTGGATTCCTTTCCATTTATCACAACTAGCTGTTTTCGGTCTGAAAGCCAGTCTTGTAACCATTTCTGCGTATTTCCTTTTATTCCACGTGCTTCTATTTTGCTCATGAGACGCTTGTGAGGGACAGTGTCAAATGCTTTCTGAAAGTCGAGGTAAATTATATCTACTGCTCTTGAGTCATCGTATGATTTGTAAACATCATGGAAGAAGTCCAGTAAGTTAGTTAAGCACGAACGACGATGTCTGAATCCATGCTGCGAGTCTTTAATTACTGTATATTATTTTCTTCTAGATAATTAACTATTTTATCTCTTATGATTTTTTCCATTATCTTGCACACTATTGATGTTAAGCTGATTGGTCTGTAATTTCTTGGGTGTGACTCATTTCCTTTTTTGAAAATAGGTGTTACATTTGCTGGTTTCCATTCGCATGGAACTTTCCCAGTACTTAACGATTTGTTGAATATGACAGAGAGTGGCAGCAGTAACTCATTTTTTGCTTCTCTGAGAATTCTCGGTGATATTTTATCGGGGCCAGGGGTTTTCTTTATGTTGGTACTATTTATGGCTGAAAGGATATCATTATTATGGATAGCATAGTTACTAAGGACTGTGCTATTTGCTTGGTTTGTGGGTAGCAGTAGGTTTCTGGTGGTGTTTTCAACTGTAAAAACAGACGCAAAGTAATCATTAAGAATGTTTGCCATTTCAACCTCATTTTCTGTGTGTTTGCCACTGCTCGTTTCTAGAGGACCTATTGATGTAGTCATAACCTTTTTCTTTCTAATGTAACTGTAAAATTCTTTAGGATTTAATTTGCAAGTACATGTATTATCGATGTGGATCTCCAGTGCTCTTTTGCTTTGTTTAATAAGTCTTTTCGATATGCGGCGTAGATTTTCGTACTGTAATTTATCATCATTATTTTGTGTAGTTTTATATTTATGGTATGCCTGTTTTTTGGCTATTAAGTTTCTTTTAATTTCACTGGACCACCACTTTGGTTTGCTATTACCAGCTGGACCCCTGTCACGTAGTGGCACACATGACTTTACCACTTCGTTAAATTTTTTGGTGAATATTTCCCATGCTTGGTTTATGTCATCGGTTTCACACATTTGATTCCAATCGACAGTTGCAAGTAGCGCTCTGAGCCTAGTGAAATCAGCTCTACGATAATCTGGGACCTTTTCTTTGCTCTCCATTTCTTTTACTTTTTCAGTAGTAATATTAAACTATAATTCGGTGATCACTTGAACTAAACTCAGGTCCTATTTCAACGTTGTTGACTAGGTTATCATTTGTAGTCAAGCTGATGTCTAGGATATTGTTTCCTCTCGTTGGGTATTCTACATGTTGGGAAAGAGCGCTTTCTTGAAGATTCGTGTAAAGCTCTTGTCATGAGTGTGCTGTTAGCGGTTCACCCCACTTTGTTACCGGTAGGTTAAAGTCTCCAAAAATTATGCTATCCACTTGACAACAAATTTCCGCAATTTGATCATAAAGTTTTTCATCTATCTCAGTTGACTGTGCTGGAGGACGGTAGACGAGACATACATTTATTTTGTGTGAATTAATATTTAGCTGAACATAACTGGTGTTGGGTCTGGTTAGTACTTGGATGGGTGACTGCCTGGGAACACCAGATGCTGTTGGCATCCCTACGTGTCAAGTGGGGCTGGTGGAGGATTAGTGCCCCTCCCTGTAAAACAATTAACTCTAAGCCCTTGACCACCCCATTTGGGACACATGGCATCTGGCAATAGATGGATGGATGAATAACTGGCATCTATGTTGGTAATACTGGCTTTGGATAGCACAAGGGGGTGGAGACTAGTTTTCACATATAGTAAAACACCGCCACCAGCTCGATGTGGTCGCCCACAGCTTAAAATATTGTACCCTGTTAATGAGTATTCCGCCAGAAAGTCATGGTCAGATGTGTTAATCCAGGACTCTGTAATGCCAACAATGTCATAATTTTCTAGGTAAATAAGAGATTCTAAATCCTCAAACTTGTTAAGTAGACTACATGCATTAACATAGAAGACTCTAATTCCGTCCCAAACAGTTGGTGTTATGACTCTGCGGGTATTTACGTTGAGGTCACTGCTCCTGGACGTTTCGCGTTTTTTTATTTGAAGATGGCAACTTTTTCGTGTAAAAGTCTACCTAGCTGTGCCGCACCTACAGAGTTTAAATGGAGACCATCTTTCTGGAACAGAGTATGTTGCTCATAAAACTGGTCCCACAGATTGACAAAGTCAACTCCCTCTTGCGTGCAGAGAGATTTGAGTCGGTTATTTGTGCTGAAGGCCTTACCATAAAAACTATTCTCTGCCTTGACCCTTGGGAGTATACCAGATATCACATTAGTGGATTTAGTTTTGAATCGTTTGATCATTTCATGATATTTTGCTAGCAATTCCTCCGATCTATTGCACTTCAGATCATTTGTACCAACATGGATGACGTATAGAGTTTTATCATTTGCGTTTTTTGTGACCTCATCGCAGGCTTCTGTGATATCACATAGTCCACCTCCTGGAAAACAGTACCTCTTTCTGCTGCTGGAGGAGCGTCCACAAAATTCCTCCAGCTGACTGCGTACAACAGAGTCCCCAATAAGCCTTGTTTCTTCTGGCTCATCAACCGCTTTGGCAAGGATCTGGTAGCGATTATACGTAGTTATGGGAAGGTGCTTCCTCGTACTTTTTCCGGGTTTTGCGCCATTTCTTACAACAGTAAAGGGGGCTTCGCTTGGCGAGGAACGTACTGAATCACTGGGTGAGGAAGATACTGGTACACTATCATTTGTAACTGCCTGATGGGCAGGGGCTTGTACGAACTCAGTTTGTACGCGTCTTCCTTCCTGAGTGCTGTTGCTGACTCCTACGTTTGCCGCTACAAACTCTTTCATTATCTCAAACTCTGCCTTGAGTTCCCTGTAATTTCTCTGCGATTTGGCTAAACCATTTTCTAGATCTCTTCTCAAGATGCATAGTTTGCACACAGGTGTCGAAAAGTAATCCGAAAAATACTGAGGCGCAAAACGACCAGTACATTCCTAGCAGACCTTCAGGATAGATGGCATTTTGCAGCAATATTTCCAAAATCCCACAAAAATAAAAAAAATAATATACAACTGGTTAAGGGATGTTGTTACAAATGGACAGTTTACTCTATAAATGAAAATATTGAATTTCTAGGGAGATTCATTTACTTTTTATATACTATCTTCCTTTACCAGTATAAAAAGAATAGAAAATCCACCTGCTATAGCACAATCCAACCTACATGAATTCTTTTACCAGTGTAAAAAGAGTAGAATATCTGCTTGCTATGGTACAACCTAACTTACCATGAATTGTGTAAAATGAAAAGAAAATCTACTTGCTATGGTATAATCTAGCTTACCATGAATTGTGGAAATACACCATACACTGATTCACTGGAGAAAAAAGGAAAAACAAAAAAATAACAATGGAATGTTGGGTAAAAAATCAAAATAAAAACCTAGCTTCACTCAGTGAACAATTGTTTATAGTGTACAAACTATTTCACTGCTGTAACATCAATCACACAGTTGTTACTCTATACAGGAGACAATGTTATTCACTTGCACTAAACTAGCAAGCATCTCAGTTAATGTTTGATAATGTTAGACTTTACAGTAAGACGTACAAGGCTGATAGTGGGAACCAAAACAAAGGGTGCTAGTAGGTAAATACACTCTCAGTACACTACAACATTTACTTGTGAGAAAATATAATCTACTTGCTAGATATCGTTATAACCGACCTTGATCTGCGGGAAAATAAATTATAATATGACTGAGACCAGAAATAAAGGCAGGAAAGGGCAGGAATACGATGCAGAGGGTGGGAATATAATGTAAACAAAGGGACTGGCGAAATCTTGACACCTTTAACCCGCTCAAAAATTTTTACATGAAATCTATTTAAATACTTTACACGCGGGAAATGTGGCTAGGACTCTTATACACTTGTCTATTCACTTTCACACCAATATTCACTCAAATTTGTCGTTAAAGCACTTGGATATGCAGAGCGTTTATGAACACGTCTTTCCAAGATGGCTGCCGTGGAGGGGGGAGGAGGAGGAGGAGGAGGAGACCTGCTAGTGTTGGTTTAATGAGAAGAAAACACAAATGATTGGTCTGAACATGAACAGCCAATTGTCACTGGTCAGCACCCATGTTTGCACTTTTCTATGCTGTCACTGGCCCGTGACCATAGTCAAACTTCATTATTAAGCATAACAAATACTTTCTAGATAGTTTTTAGATGTACTGGAGTAAGAGTATTGGAATGACATGCTTAAAAAAAAAAAAAAAAAAAAAAAAAAAAAAATTAAAGACAGATACCCAAAAAAGTTATTTAAGTACAGTTCTCAAGTAAATATACCATCATTACCACTCTGGAAAAAAAAAAAAAATATAAAGACAGACCACATAATGCAATAACTACAACACAATATACTGTACAAGTACAGTATACTGCATAAGTAATCCCTTTAATGTCCGAACGCCCAATATCCGAACATCCCCACTAACCGGACATAATCGTCCCGGGATCCAATATTCCCAAAATGGTCCGAAAACCGGGTTCCCCCCCCCCCCCGCCTGTAATTTGAACTTGCCGCGCGCGGTGCGGGACAGCTTTGTTGTGGAGCGTCATTCCTCCGACGTCCGATAGAGCGCCGTTGCATCCTCCCCACTTTCCACCTGTATCTCGCCACGAATGCACGCTCATCGTCATGGCTGCCCACGTGCTCGCTTTTGTGGTGGTTCCTTACCTGCTGCAGGCACTCCTGCTGCTCTCATGCCTCTCCTTCGTGTGTGTGATGATGGCCCCGCCGCCTGAGAAGAGGAAGAGAGTGGTGTCGACTCTGCAGAAGAAACGGGAGATATTGGAGAAAGTAGATGCGGGGTGGTCTTCTTCCCGCATCCTCCGCGAGTTCAACCTGGCCCGATCTACTTTGTTCGATATCAAGAGATCCTGAGACAAACTCATGCAGTACACGGCTGACTTCTCGTCGAGAAGCAGATGCAACGTGGAGAGGAAGGTGATGTTTACTCCCAAGTTTGCTGAAGTCGACCGCTCCACATTGATTTGGTATCGACAGCAACGTGCTGCTGGTGTGATGGTACATGGTATGGAGCTGAAGGGTTCTGCTGCTGAGAAGTTCGCCAGGCTTCACGACGCCCTAGACTTCAAGGCATCCGAGGGTTGGCTCTTCGTGTTCAAGTTACGGCATGGCCTTACCAACCGTAAAGCTCATAGCGAAGCTTTGGACGCTAACGAGGATGGAGTTGACGAGCTTCGGCACAAGGTGAAGGGCTTGATCGACAGGGAGGGCCTCACTCTCGGTCAAGTCTACAATGCTGACAAAACTGGTTTATTCTATCGCTCTTTGCCAACGAACTCTCTAGCCGAGGAGACGGAGAAGCGTGTACCTGGCCGCAAGCTCTCCAAGCAACGGATATCTGCTTTGTGTTGTGCCAATGCTAACGGCATGCACCGGCTTAAGCCCGTTATTGTTGGCTGTGCAAAGCAGCCTCGGTGTCTTCGTGGGGTGATGGATGTCCTTCCTGTCGTCTGGTACCATTCTTTGAAGGTATGGTTTACAGCCCAGATCTTCAAAGCCTGGTTCCACTGCCACTTCGTCAAGGAGGTCATCAATTACCAGACGAAGACACTGGGAATCCCGCGCGACCAGGTAAAGGCCCTCCTTCTCCTCGACAATGCACCTGCCCACCCGTGTGACAAGGACTTGGTGGCTGAGAATGGCCGCATTAGGTGCATGTTTCTGCCACCTAATACGACTGCTCTCATCCAACCAATGGACCAAGGAGTGATCGTGGTAACAAAGCGCTTATACCGTCGGAAGTTCCTGGACGAGGTGATGGTTGTTCTCGAGGACGAGGACGAGCGCAGGGAGGGACGGGACACGCGAGGCCAGCGGACTTTGGAAAACCTTCACCGCTACAACATCAAGTCTGCAATCTACAACTGGGCCAGTGCATGGAAGGAAGTCCCTGTCAAGACTCTAGAAAATGGTTGGTCTCGTCTGCTTCTCGGAACGGATGTGGAGTACGATTTTCTAGGGTTTGACTCTGAAAGAACAATAATGGCCCCCAGTCCCGTGCAGCCCTTAAATGGGCAGGGGGTGCTAAGAATCTCACGGTTGCCTCAATTACAATCTAATTCCTTTGTTAATGCAAAAATTACAATTAAAATTGGTAACTGGAATGTGAGAACGCTAAATCATGACGGTAAAATCGATGAGTTAGTGAAGGTTTTTCAAAATTACGGACTTGATATTTGTGCTCTGACAGAAACTAGAATAACTGGAGTCGATAAGTTGGATTTGGAGGATGGTATACGTTTATTGATATCTGGCCGACAGGACGGAATGCATTATCAGGGAGTAGGATTGTCGCTGCGTTGTAAGGCAAATAAGGCTTTATGTGAGTGGGATCCTATAGATGAGCGATTGTTATACGCACGGTTTAAATCAAATCATGGCAACATCAGTCTGTTTGTGTCTTATGCACCTACTAATGATGCACTCGATGAAAGGAAAGACACATTTTATGAAAAGTTGCAAGAAAGAGTAGGAAGGGTACCTAGACATGATGTTTTGATCTGCGTTGGAGACTTTAATGCAGTAATGGGCTGTTCAAATGAGGGATTTGAGGCATGTATGGGTAAGATGGGAGTTGGTAGTAGGATGAGTGAAAACGGAGTGAAGTTTGGAAGCTTCTGTCTAGCAAATGACTTAGTCATCGGGGGCACACTCTTTCAGCATTGCAATATACACAAGACAACTTGGGTGTCGCCGTGCGGAAAATATAAAAATCAGATTGATCACATCGCTATCAGTAGGAGGCATAGAAGTTCTCTGCTAGATGTTCATGTTAAATGGGGAGCGGATATTGGTAGTGACCATCAACTCAGCATTGCAAAAATAAGGTTTAAACTTAAAAATCAGAAGAAGGAAAAATCTGGTGTTGGTAGATACGATATTGTTAAGCTTAGAAGGGAAGGAGAAGAAAAGGAGGAATTCAGATTAGAATGCAGAAATAGGTTTTTGGTGTTGGAAACGTTGGAAGAGGGGGAGAGAAGTGTAGATGAGATGTGGGAGGATGTGAACAAAGTTTTGCATGAGACTGCTGAATGTACGATTGAAAGGAGACATAGATTCAGGAGAAAGAAATGGATATCAGAGGAAACGTGGGATATGATAAAAAAGAGAGGTGAGGCTAAATTGAGGAGTGAGATGCAATGCGTTGATGAACGAGAGATTGAATTAGCAAGAGCTGCGTACTGGAGTTTGAATTCAGAAGTAAGAAGGTTAGCTAGGAGAGATAAAAGATGTGTGGATGAAAAGGTTGCAGAGACTGAACTCTTAATAAACAAAAATGATGGACAGAGTCAAAGAATAGCATATGAATCGATTAGAGAACTGAGTGGTAATGCAGGTAAACGCAAGAAAATACCAGTTAGAGACAGGGAAGGAAATTTATTGACCAAAGATGGAGATATTAAAAATAGATGGAAAGAGCATTTTGAGACAGTTCTTAATAGACCAATACCACCAGAAGAGGATATACCGTCTGCTCAGGAAGATTTAAATATAGAAACAGGAGAGTTGAGGCTTGCAGAAGTGGAGAAAGCAGTAAAACAGTTAAAGAATAATAAGGCACCAGGGGAGGATGGCTTATTTCCGGAAATGTTTAAAGTGGAGGGGGATAGATTAATAATGATCTTGACCAAGCTATACAATAAGATATGGGTGACGGGGTTACTACCATCAGTTTGGAAGAATGGTGTAATTGTTAAAGTTCCGAAGAAGGGAGACCTGAGTGAATGTGGTAATTGGAGAGGAATCTCTTTGTCACCGATAGTTTTGAAAGTTTTCAGTAGAGTGTTTAAATAGGTTGGAGCCGGTGGTTGAGGGTATTCTGAGGGATGAACAGGCTGGTTTTAGAAAGGGACGTGGTTGCAATGATCAGATCTTTATAGTTAGGCATTTGATGCAGCAAGTTAATGAAATGAGAGTACCGTTAAGTCTTTGTTTTGTTGATTTTGAAAAGGCTTTTGACAGTGTTTCGAGAGAGACTATGGGGAAGATCATGAGACATTATGGAATACCAGAGAAGTTTGTGAGGGTCATTATGAACATGCATGAGGACACATTTTGTAAAGTGATGGTTGATGGTTGTCTGATTCATTTGAAGTCAAGTCCGGAGTAATTCAAGGTGGTGTTCTATCGCCTTTACTATTTATATTGGTCATTGATTACATTATGAAACAAGTTGGAACAGAAACCGGTGCAGGTATACTTTGGGGAGAGAACAGGAAACTTTTGGATTTAGATTATGCAGATGATATAGTTTTGATTTGTGATGGGCCAGAAAAGATGCAGAGAGTGTTGGACTGTTTGGTGAGTGAAGGTCGCAAGGTGGGTTTGGTTATTAATTGTGGAAAAACTGAAATAATCAATATGAATATGGAAAATGCACAGGAATGTGTAATTGGAGGTATGGTTGTAAAGCAAGTTGATAGGTTTAAATATTTAGGTACTTATTTAGCCAAGGATGGTTCTTTGAACTTTGAATTCGAGGTAAGGTTAAAGAAGGCTAATCAGGCAATGGGAATGCTTAAAAATATTTGGAATAATAACAATTTTTCTGTGCATACAAAAATCAAACTTTATAAGGTAATGGTTAGGAGTATCTTAATTTATGGACACGAGTCTTGGTACAGCAGTGACTATGGAAAATAAATTCTTGGTGTTTGAAAATAAAGCACTTAGAAGAATATTAGGAGTTAAGTGGTGGGAAAGGATACCAAATAGTAGAATTAGAGAAATAATGGGAGTGCAGCCGATCGATGAATATGTTAGATTCTCACGATGGAAGTGGCTAGGACATGTGTATAGGAGACAGGGAATAGTACGAGGTACACCAGGGTGGGTGGCACTTGGTAGGAGAGGTAGAGGAAGGCCAAAAGAGACGTGGGTGAGGACAATGAGACGGGAAGCTGGAGATGAGTGTTGGGGAGATCTTGAGGAGTTAGCACAAGATAGGATGTGGTGGTGTGAGTTCATCGAGGCCCTATGCATCCCCGAGGGTGCCACAGGAAATGATTGATTGATTGATTGACGTAGAATGACTTCCATGCACGGCTACGTACACATGGCGATGATGTTGATGTGGACGATGTGCGTGAGTGGTTGGATGACGACGAGGGCAATCCTGGGTATCAGATATTGTCTGATATCGAGATCGCATCTTCAGCTGCAGGTGTCAGTACGCAGCTTGAAGATTCCGACGGGGACGGCAACAATGATGCGGACTCATCTCAGCATGACACTACTCCAGCCATCCCCAAGCTGAGCGCACTCCGGGAACACCTAGAGTTCGTTCTCAACTACCTGGAACACCCGGTCTGTGACAGGGAGATGGGGCCCTTGGGACTTGTGGAGGAAGTGCGTATTTCAGGCAGCGCATCATCAATCGTCAGAATCGTCGGTCCTTGCGTCAATCAACCATTGACAGTTTTTTCAGGCCCCTGCCCCCCGCTGTGCCCAGCCCTGGCTCCACTCCATTGCCTCCCCAAGACAGGCCCTCATGCTCAGAGCCACAGCCCAGCACATCAGCCACGGTGGAGTCACCGCTCGACGTGAGTTTGCGTCTATCTTCAGAGTCGTCTGCAGCAGGTACGCCATCACCACAACCCAGCGATGCACCCCTAGGTCACCTGCCAGTGATACTCTCGGACTCTGACAGTGATTAAACAGCAAGAACTTCTCCACTAAACCACACGGGAATTTACAGTGTTGTGCAGTGAAAAAAACAGTGTGTTGTGTTAAGGATTTACAGTTGTGAGTGAAAAGACAAATTTGGAACAAAATTTAACATAAATAGACTTGTTTGATTTTGCTTTAGAAAATGGTTAGAAGAGTGGGAAAAGTTAAAGTGCAGAGTGCAACACTTATTAAGTTACAATGGAGCATTAGTTAGACAAGAGTACGCACTGTGAAGAGAACGGACTTCTGAGTGCGATTGACTAAGTTCAGTGCAAGACTTCATGAACAGTGTACTGGAAGTGCTTCAGGAAATCCTTCTTGCTGTCAGAGTCTGAGAGGAGGCAGTTATTCATCGAGATGGCCATGGACTTGCTGTAAGTAGGCAGAATGTTTCATACTGTACTTTTTTCCATACTATACTTACCTCAAACACCTCATTTCACTCTTTAATGTCCTTTATTGGTGTGAATAGGGTGTTAGGAGCTATGCATGTGCAGTAGGAAGGTGTTTTTATGAGTTAGGCTAGGTTTGGGTCCATAAGTACCAGTCCAGGAGCCAGTAACCAGAATGTTTAATATTGTATGAACCTACTACTAAATCCTCATTTTATGCTTCTTTTGCATTTATTTCAGTCATTTATGTGCCTTATTGGTGTGATTTGGGTCTTAAATAGGTGCTATGCATGTCCAGAGGGAGTTGTATAGGTGTTTCTCTGAGTTAGGGTCCTTAAGTACAGGTCCATAAGATGGGCCCAATATCCGGACAGGACCAGTATCCGGACCTGCCTATGGCCCTATTACGTCGGATATTGGAGGGATTACTGTATTACAGTCTACAGTAATGCACTCTACACCTGTACCTATACTTTGCAGAGCTGCATACAAGTTCCACTTCATGTCTCTACACTGCATGACAAGCCTAATCTTTTCCTGTAGCTTGGGAAATCATTTATAACAACGCAGAGTGGTAATCATGTACAGGCAGACCCCAAGATACAATACCCCTAGACGCAATAGCCCAGCACAGCGATGGGGGTAGAAATACCACCCTACCTTGCCGAAAGATGGACAAATCTCGGTTTAACGATGGGTTTTGTTTTTTGAAACCGATTTTGATTATATTTTTTACTTAAATTTTGTGTTTATGTTGATTTATAAACTGTTTTTTAGACAGATCAATGTGTTTTAGTCAAAGGTGGAGTGAACATTGTCATTTTGGGGTGCAGTTTACTAAGTTTGATTTTTTCCTGACTTATTTTTGATGACTTTTGGATTTTATTTTAGGTTTTGTTTAGCTTGTTTTAAAGCTATTTGGGAGTTTAGGTTAGCTAGAAACTTGTTTTTGGACTCATTTAGATGGGTTTAGGACTTGGTTAAGGGGGAAACCCAGGGCTCAATAACTCATCCCTATACTTTACATGTAAAATCTACCCAGAGATGCGATACCCCGCCTAGCGAAGGGTTTTTACTTAACCAACTGCATCGTTACACCAGGGTATGCTCGTACACTGCACTCACATATACAGTAACGTTAGGATATACAGTGAACTCTCAATTACTCGGTATATACCTAGCTGCAAAAGGGACATCAGAAGGTGATGTACTGAAAGAAATTGATGAAATACCCTCCCTAAACCCCCCAGAGGGAGTCTAATCCCGTACTGCTGTCCTATACTGAAAGATTTGTTCTCGTGCTTTCTTGATGTCCTGCAGGGTTGTACAAGGAGCATCAAAAATCTCAACCACCCAACTCACTGTTCATCCCTTGTCCAGTTTCCTTATAATCTCCTGCTTCTTCTCAAGTGATTACACCTTCCGGAGGTCCTTGGCAGCTGGAGGTGCCTTAGTGACACATGCCAGTAGATGGAATGAGGCCAGCACAACATACAGAGGGACAGGGGTGACAAACAATGCAATAAATTTCATCATGGGCATAGCTGCCATGTGGCATTACAGTACTGGAGAAAGGGCATGGAACAGTGGCCTTGGGGGAAGGGTGGGTAGGAGGGCTGATGTCATCCAATTTGCGGGGGGGGGGAGGTATGAAATGGACTGAGATGGAGGGATCCACTCACTTGATGTAGTGCTGCTGTCAGGTATCCGCCCTTTCCTCTCCTCCATCCTTCTTTCCTTCCATCCTCTTCTGTCTTTCTTTCCTTCATTCTTTCCTTGTCCTTCTGCCTACGGGTGACTTTACACTCCCTCTTCTGTCTTTCTTTCCTTCATTCTTTCCTCTTCCTTCTGCCTGTGGGTAACTCTACACCGAGTGACAAGCCAAATGGGTTCCTGTACACCAGGAAACCATTTACTACACTGGGTGGTAACCACATAGCCAAATTTTGGCACCTGGTGGTTTAATGGGTAATTATTGCGCTCCAATCAGATTGAGCCAGTGAAGGTTTATATCTAAGGGATGGTTGGGGTTGATTGCTCATGTAATGCCACTCAGGAATGAGTGAGGCTGGTCACTCTCATCTTAAATGTCGGGACCAACTGCCTGGCCCCGGGCTCCTACGCTCCACGTGGGACAATGTAGGATTGGATGATGGATGGATGAATTAAAAAAAATACAGGTAACAAATTTGAAAGAAACTTATCAAATACTGCAATATCAAAACCAGTGTTTTGATCATAAGACTCACAGCAGTGTTTTGGTGGTGAGACTCACAGCACTGAACTGTTTTGGTGGCAAGACTCACAGCGCTGAACTGTTTTGGCGGAAAAACTCACAGCACTGAACTGTTTTGGTGGCGAGAATCACAGCGCTGAACTGTTTTGGTGGCGAGACTCACAGCGCTGAACTGTTTTGGTGGCAAGACTCACAGCGCTGAACTGTTTTGGTGGTGAGAATCACAGTGCTGAACTGTTTTGGTGGTGAGAATCACAGTGCTGAACTGTTTTGGTGGCAAGACTCACAGTGCTGAACTGTTTTGGTGGTGAGAATCACAGCGCTGAACTGTTTTGGTGGCAAGACTCACAGTGCTGAACTGTTTTGGTGGTGAGAATCACAGCGCTGAACTGTTTTGGTGGCAAGACTCACAGTGCTGAACTGTTTTGGTGGTGAGAATCACAGCGCTGAACTGTTTTGGTGGTGAGAATCACAGTGCTGAACTGTTTTGGTGGCAAGACTCACAGTGCTGAACTGTTTTGGTGGTGAGAATCACAGCGCTGAACTGTTTTGGTGGCAAGACTCACAGCGCTGAACTGTTTTGGTGGCAAGACTGACAGTGCTGAACTGTTTTGGTGGTGAGAATCACAGCGCTGAACTGTTTTGGTGGCAAGACTCACAGCGCTGAACTGTTTTGGTGGCAAGAATCACAGCGCTGAACTGTTTTGGTGGCAAGACTCACAGTGCTGAACTGTTTTGGTGGCGAGAATCACAGTGCTGAACTGTTTTGGTGGCAAGACTCACAACGCTGAACTGTTTTGGTGGCGAGAATCACAGTGCTGAACTGTTTTGGTGGTGAGAATCACAGAGCTGAACTGTTTTAGTGGCAAGACTAACAGCGCTGAACTGTTTTGGCGGCAAGACTACAGTGCTGAACTGTTTTGGTGGCAAGAATCACAGCGCTGAACTGTTTTGGTGGCGAGACTCACTGTGCTGAACTGTTTTGGTGGCAAGAATCACAGCGCTGAACTGTTTTGGTGGCGAGACTCACTGTGCTGAACTGTTTTGGTGGCAAGAATCACAGCGCTGAACTGTTTTGGTGGCGAGACTCACTGTGCTGAACTGTTTTGGTGGTGAGACTCACAGCGCTGAACTGTTTTGGTGGCAAGACTCACAGTGCTGAACTGTTTTGGTGGCAAGACTCAAGGTGCTGAACTGTTTTGGTGGCAAGACTCAAGAACTGAACCATTTTGGTGACAGGACTTCCAACCAATGGGGCAGATTTTGATTTTGTGGCTTCTATAGGAATTTTTCAAATTCATTCCCTTTGTTGTGAGGGACACTGATGCCTGCCAGATGATGTACTGAAGGATAACTGAGTAATATGTGATATTTTTATGATGCTATATTTATTCTGTGACAACTAAAATGTTATAATACGAATATCCTCTGATACATCCAGGAAATCAGGGAGGAATATTTTATAATTTACCACCACAGCAAACATTATTTGCTCACTAGAGGCCCTGTGGTGACATGGCTCATCCGGCCCCACTCACTACATGACACATCGACACACATATGGTTGCTGTGGTCCAGCTCGTTTGGTTACGACAGTATTCTCTCTCTTCTGCTCACCAGTATCCAAGTACTGCATCTTCTTCAAGGGAAAGAAAGGAGAGGAAAACATTCAGCACTAATGAAAAAGTGAAAATTCTGGACCAGCTTCCAAAAGGAGAAAGTGCTTCTGCTGCTTCATGCCACTACTTTATATCAAGGCCATCATTTGTGGGATCAAGAAGGGCCAACATCATATGGGGTGCTAGCAGCTCTGTCCGAGTTGCAAGTAGGACTACATGTGACGTGATCCTGTGATGGTACCAGTGGTGAGTCAAGATAGCATTGCTGTGTCATCTGTTTACTCATGTGTTCCAACTGTGCAAGCTGCTTACCCAAGTGTTCTCTAGTCATGCTTTTGTTCAGTTTGTCCTCTGGTTAGTAAAAGTGCTATTCCTTATCAGAAATTATACATGTTAAGGCAACTTTACGAACTGTTATTGACCTCACACAGAACTTACTTTCTCCAGCATTACACAGAACCTAACCCTATTTTCTCCATCATTAATCAGAACCTAACCCAACTTTCTCTGGCCTCACACAGAACAGGACCCTACATTCTCCACAGAATTACATGCAATTACATAATGCGAAATTAAATCTCACAAATATTCTTGGAACCGATCTCATATTACAGTACTGTATATCTTAAAATTGCTGCATCTGATATCATGTGACCATTAATAACCCAGGAGTGCCGAGATATTTCTCTCAGCTAAACCAGGCAATCTGGCATTAGCCAACATAAAGTAAAAGCGGTGCAATGCAATGAAGATGTTAACTCTGCAGTTAAGCACTCTCCCTCAATTTGTCTCAACTCAGGTGTGCAATCTGTAATTCTGGTCATATAAGCATAATCTATTACCTCTCAAAATTATTCACATCTAAAATGCATAATTTCATCACTTGTAACTGCATAATGTGATGATATAAGTGGTCAGTCAGCATGACATCGCTACATCAGCTGTTTACTCAAGTGTTCCCTGTAAACCATGAAATCATTTTCAACGTAGGGTGACTACCTTATAACCCACCAATACATGTTCCCTACGTGTCAACAAGTGGGTTGGTGGAGGGTTAGTGCCCCTCCCCGGAAAATAACTAACTAAAAATATGTGTCAACAAGTGGGTTGGTGGAGGATTAGTGCCCCTCCCCGGAAAACAAATAACTAAAAATAAACACAAGAAGCCTCAGACCAAGACTGACCAACAGGTGATGATTATGGACCGAACAGAGGACACGGTAGGGATTGCGACATGGAATGTATGGGACGTGAATGATGAGGTGAGAGAGATGCTGTGAGGTGAGAGAGAGAGATTATCCAGGTGCTTCAGGGAGCTAAAGTGGATGTAAATGGAATAACTGAGACTAAATGGAGAGGTAAGAGTGTGGGAGAATGGATGAGGTATCTTATGCGTGGGAGTAGGTGAGAATGAGTGGGCAAACGAAGGAGTATGAATTGCTGTGTGCAAGAGATGAAAGGAGATATAAGAGAGTATAGATCAGTTGGCTCAAGGATTGTATGGGGAAGACTGAATGTAGGACTACAAATGTGGGCAATTGTGTGTGTGTGTATGCACCAATGCAAGACTGTGTATGTACAGTGAAATGAGAGTTCTGGGCAAATGTGGATGCGTCCAAAGAAAAGTTTGAAAGGACTGAGACAACATTTTTGATTGGTGATATGGTTGGAAAAGTAGGGAATGTGGAGGTTGATGGAGTAGTTGCCGAGTGTGGTGTGCCTGCGGAAGTGGATGAGAATGGCAGTGCTCTAGTGGACAGCTGTGCAGGGAGGGGGTTGGTGATAGCCAATACCCTCTTTAGACACAAAATGATCCACAGGTAAACATGGCGAGTGTTGAGAAGGGTAGGTGGTGAACTGAATGAACGGAGGGCAATGACTGATTATGGGTGTGTGTTGTGTGCATGACAGAATGAGAACATGTGGAATGGATGCAAAAGCATACAGAGGCTGGGGAAGTGGACTTTCTGACCACCAAGTGGTGGTGGTGAAAATCAATGTTCAAATGCAAATGCAGGAAAAGAAGGATGGAATGACAGGAGGAAGTCGTGAAAACGAGGAGATTGGAAAGGTTGCAAGAGGATGGAAAAAAAAAGCAGAATACAAAAAAGAAGTACAAGAGCAATTGGGTATATATGATTTAGGGAAGATGGGGAAGGTGGAAGGGGTGTGTACGATATAAACAGAAGAAATCTGTGCCGCATATGAGGTGATGTGTGGGGTGAAGAGAAGACAAAAAGGGGTGCAAGGAAGAGCATGGTGGAATGATGACGTGAGACAAGCTGTGGCACAAAAGAAGAAAGCATATACTGAGTGGATGGGAAGTAGGAGCATGGAGGAAGCTGAGAGATGGAAGAGGGAGTTATATGTAGTGAGGAAGAAAGAGGTGAAAAGATTAGTAAGAGAAAGTAAAATGATGATGAATGAGGAATTTGGAAAGAATTTGAGTGTAAAGTGGAGGGAACGTGAGAAAATGGTCTGAAAAGAGGTAAAGAGAGTCAGACAGGGTGATAAATGAAGTTAGTTGGAGTGTGAAAGATAAAAATGGTAGATTGTTAGTAGAGAAGGGAGAAAAAGTGGGCAGATGGAGAGAACACTTTCCTGTTAAACATAGAGAATGAAAGTGATGCAAGTAGAAGTGGCTGGGGAATGGTTGGGCGAAGAAGGGAGGTGAGAAGAGAGGAAGACATCAGCAGGATGGAAGTAGTAGAAGCAATGAAGAAAGTCAACTTGAAGAAAGCCCCTGGAATTGATAAAGTATGTGGTGAGATGCTGAAGCATGGGGGAGAGATTGTAGTAGAATGGATATGGAAGATATGCAGATTTGCCTGGGAGGAAGGTAGAGTCCCGGAGGATTGAAAGTCAAGTATAATTATTCCCCTGTACAAAGAAAAAGGGGAAAAAGGAGTGTGTGGGAATCATATGGGCATTTATCTTCTTAGTATAATAGGAAACATGTATGGTAGGATACTTATTGACAGAGTTAGGAAAATAACAGAGAAATTAATTGGAGAAGAACAGAGAGGTTTAAGGAAGGGAAGGGGTTGCATAAATCTGATATTCATTATAAGGTCTTTAATGGAAAAGTTTCTAGAGAAGGGAAAGAAGTTTTATGTGGCCTTCATGGATTTGGAGAAAGCATATGATAGGGTGGATAGATAAAGAATGTATTAAGAATATATGGAGTAAATGGGAAGTTGTTCAATGCCGTGAAGAGTACAGTCATTAATTAACATCCACGTTTTTAACATACACAGTTTTAAATATCCGCGGTGGATATACCATACAAGGTTTTAAATGTCTGCGGGTGGATACAGTACCGGGGCAAGATTCACTAAAGCATTTTATCTCGCTGAACTCTGCTGACATTGTTCACTGCAAATGTAACATTATCCCAGGCACAGTTCATGGCTGTTTTAATGACATTATCCAGTGAATCAAATATAACACTCTTCCTTTTGGCCACTTCATTTATTAATACCATTACTACATCAGGGGAAAAGTTAGGGTGGGCTGGAAGTATTTCTTTTCCTCCATGTTCTCTTTTGCAATGTTGGCGGCGAAGGGCCTTGTTGTGTTTCCCAGCTGATACAAGAGGAAAGCTCCATGATTGGTTGCTCACACCAAAGCTTTGTATGTAAGAGTCTCTGTCACTGGCTAATCAGAAATCAGCTGGGAACGATTGAAACACCTGATGAACCTGATGACCCTCCTCCCATAGCCGAAGACAGTTAAAATGAAAATTTTAACTGTTTTTATAGTTTTTCTTGCCCTTATTACTGTACTGTTCGTAAAGATGTACAGTACATAGGAAATGGGGGGTGCTGTTAGTCATAGAACATTTGTTTTTGTTGTTGGCAGTGTCGATAACGTGGAGGCTGGAGGAAGGAGCTGGAACAAGTAGTCAGAAGAGGCCATCCAGTAGTACTGTATTCATAATTTTTAACTTTTTTAGTGTTTTTGTATTAATTAAAGTGGTTGTAAACATGCACATAGGGTTTTTCTTTATTTATAAGGAAATGAGGGGTCCAGGGGTGTTTTTAAAGGGAACAGCAGTTTTAACATATTCGGGTGTCTCTGTTGCCTAACCCCCATGGATATTAAGAGACCACTGTATGTATGACGGTGCTAAGGTTGCAGTGCATGTGGATAGTGAATTCAGTGAATTTTTCTATTTGAGTGTTGGACTGAAACTTGTGTTACGTCCCCGTGGTTGTTTATTTTGTATATGGATAGGGTTATCAAAGAGATACAAGGCAGGGCAGTGGATGCTGAAGCATCCTAAATGAGAGAGGGCAATGTATAGAAACTTCCTGTACTGTTGTTTGCATATGATACTGTACTGTCAAGTGAAGACAAAGGGGAATAAGCATGGAGGAGTGTGTACAGGCTCGGACACACTTGCCTCGAACATGTGATTGACAAGACGAAACAAAGCATCAGGTTAGATCTGCTTCAGTATTCGACTCTGAATGTTGGATGGACCCCTGAGCTTCATTTCTTCTTGACAATCACATGTTCGTGGGCAAGTGTGTCCGGGTCTTAATAAACGGAATCTAATGGTCAATGTAGAGAAGAGTAAAGTTATGGTCTTCGAGAAAAATGAGGTCACTGGATGTACAATAAGGCTGGATGATAAGGAAATGGAAAATGTGAGTGCATTTAAGTACTTGGGTAGCACGATGAGTAAGGATGGAAGTTTGGAGGATGAAGTGCTTGAAAGAGTACAGCAAGGAAAAAAGATTACTGGTTCTTTGAAAGCAGTGATAAGAAACAAGGAAGTGAGCATGGAAGAAATACTGTCACTGCATGAAAGTACTGTGATACCAACTATAACATGTGAAAGTGAAGCTTGGATCTTGTTGGAAGGACACAAGTCAAGAGTGAGAGCAGAGGAAATGAGTTATTTAAAGGGAGCATGTGGAGTTACACTGAGAGACAGACTGACAAATGAAGAAGTGAAGAGGCATTGTGGTGTGGATGTGGATGTGACAGAAAACTTTAGGAGAAATACACTGAGGTGGTCTGGCCACATGAAGAGAGTGGACAGTAAGAGACTAATGAGGAGAGTTTATGTGAGGTGGAGAGGGGGAGGCTGAAAATGAGATGGAGGGATGGAGTGGAGAAGTATATGAGGGATACGGGTGTGAACTGGGAGCAGGGGGGTGAAATGGTGGGTGACAGGGTGACATGGAGGTGATTTGTTTGTGACCACCCCTTATGGGACTGAGGCATCTGGCAATAAATAGACAGACCGACAATAAATGCATAATAAATTACAAACACTATAGTATACTATATGGGTATACTACAGTATTCTATACAGGTATATGGTACAGTAAAAGTACTTACTTGCAAAAAGGCATCAACATATTCATGGCTGCCAGATACCTGCCTCAGCTTACCCCCTTCCTAAGCTGACTGTGGTGGAAATCCTAATGACCGGCTCACCTTCGAAGTAACATAATCTTGGCCTCACATTGGTCACAACTGGCCATCTGTATTCTCTGATGTTTTAACTCTAGTGACAATAATAATTAATGACCCGCCTCTGAAAAGGCAAAAACTTTGCCCAACACTGTACTTCACTGATGAAATGCCCCTGGTGGCAATACAACTAACCTTTCTTCGAAGCAGAGTAAACCTGGCTCCACACTGGTCACAATCAGCCATTTGTGTTTTGGGTGGGGCTGTGTCTGGGGCCACCTTGGGGGAGCAACGCCAAACTTCACTGCACCATCGGCTCCCTGCACCACAACCAATGTCACCCAGCATCACTTTCTTGCACCCTTACCCCACCATCACACCTGCAACACAACAACATGGGATTAATCATCCTTAAGTAACATAATTCTGCCACACAATTTATATACAGTATTGTGCTCACATACCACAGTGACCAGCTTACATACACCTGCCATAAGCAGTTATACAGAATAAGAACACAAAATGGAAATATTCACTGTTAGAACAGCAATGTTATTCATGATATAATAATGTCTATGACAAAATAATTAGTTACCCATAACATCTACCATGGTAAGGTTGGCTGTTATGCTAATGCAGTGGTTGGGGCAGGGATCACAGTCCATCCCAATGATTTAAATAAATCAATCAAGTGAGGCAGATTGTGTGCATGAAGGATCAGTCACTCCAACACTTGGGTCACACCTGTACAGTACTTTACTACAGAAAATGACATACATTATTAGGACACAAACACCCAGCAGACATAATATAGAAATGATCCTATGATGTATTATCATCTAATGGTTACTTGTAACCCAGGAAACCATTTACAATGCTGGGTGGCAACCATGCACCCATTAAATGGGGTGCTGCGGAGTCTGCTATGGTGCCCCTGTTAACTCTGTGGAGACACACACATGCGTTACCCAGCCAAAAACCAAACCTCCACACTTTTCCCTGTGCCTTGTTGTGGCAAGGCACTGTCAACCACAAGGGAACATCAGTCTACTGTATGGGAGTGCCCCGCAAGGGCAGCAGCTTGCATATGATTGATGGGGCTGCTTGCACAGGCAGACTAGAGTTGAACAACAACAACAACAACAACAACAAATTAGCACAAATATTGCATTGCTTTACAAGGATGAGACAGAGATGATCCCCTTATTCATAGGCCTGTATTACTCACCAAAGTTATTTGTAAATTTCTGAAAAAATTAACAGGAAAAGACGAACATGTTTTCTTGGAGAAAATGAGGCAATAACTGCAAATATTTAAATTTTCCACATTCTGAAACACACACACACACACACACACACACACACACACACACACACACACACACACTCACATACAGTACACACACACATGCAGAGAGAGAGAGAGAGAGACTGACTTAACAGCAAATAAAAACTTCAGTACAGGCCACCTATAACAAAGTCCTACAGACACCTCCCATGTACTGAACTTCAGTTTATCAGGTAATGGGCCAAAGCAATTTTCAGGTCAGCAAGTTTTCATTCAGTCACTTTTTAAATATTCTTTTAGTGTTTCCTTTTTTGGGAGGAGGGCAGTAAATTTCTCTGTAAATCACAGACTACTGCAACTTAAAAGTATCAATGGTGTCCATAAAACTGAGATGCCAGTTCCTCCAATATACAGAAGAACACAGCACATATGGAAAATATTGTGATATTTTGAAACACTTTCCTTACAAACAACAATGACAATCTGTACCATCAGGGACAGCATCCACAAATAACAATCAATTTCCTATCAAAACCACAATTTATTTCTGCAAAAGAATGAAGCATTGGAAGTTCCTATACTCTACACTACTCTCCTTATTTTTCCTACAACAGTCTTACCAGGTACTGTACCAGTATTTACTGCACTGATAAATTTCAATGCATTTTTTTAAGACGAAGAATGAACCAAAGACTGGACACCCGCAATGTTATTTATTCAAAGAAAAACTAAGAGTCAAATTCATGATCCATTCACTTCAAGATCATGAGTTTATGTAATCTCACCCCTTTTGATAATGCTGTATTCAGATATTTTATAGTACACAAGAACCCTTCACTTACCTCACAGAACAAAAGAATGTAAGAAAAGAGGATCCCTGTATAAATATATGAGAAATATGGAAGGAAGAACACAATGCTGGGTGGGAACTGTCAGTGAACTTTTGCTTGCTATAGTCCTGTACCATGCAGAAAAACAAACAGATGGAAGTGGAAGCTGAGATAATGAATTCTTCAAGATGAATTAGTCAACACCTGTTACTCATACAGGTACACTACAGCATGCAAATGTTTGCTGGGTAGACACACAAACCATCACAATGCTATAAAACACTAATAGTAACATACTATTTAAAACTGGGCTCCATCATCATCATCGTCATTGTCATCATCACACTTCCTCCTCCTCCTCCTCATCATCATCATTATCATCATCATCATAACCAAATGGCATTTACCGCTATGATAAATGCAGTCCGTAATATTTATAAACAAACCCAAAGGAGAATTATCAGCTGAGATAAAAATGAGCCACACCTCAAATATCTTTTATAATTAAAAAATACTAAAATGCTATAAAAAAACATAAGCTTATATGCAGATTTAACTCCCTCAGACCCCAAGATTCACTCTCAATTGAGTAACATTTTCTGGAATTAGCTGGAACAGAATACTGATGCAGTCCCAACCGCGAGTAGGCTAATGGTACCAGTTATGGTACCAATATCAACACTATCAGGCTGCTATAATTCACTTTCAGCTGAACTAAATCATTTGGCATTTGTTGGAATATAAGACCAGAACTGTCCTGACCATGAGAGGGCTAAAGCCTATTGTACATGATCAGATACCAATACAGAACAGCTTATTACAGCACAATCAGGAAAAAAAAATTGCCTAATATTTCACTAAATCTACTTCACACTTAAAGTCACATCTGTCAATTTCTTCCTTGATGCATTGTATCAATGAATGCTATATACAGTACTGTAAAGGCAGAGAAACAAGTCAAGCCATTCTCAGCTCAGGAAGGTTCACCAACAGATGAAGCAAGAGGCCGAAGTGATGAAACACTGAGCAAACATTCTCTCTGATGTTACATAGCTAGATCCCATTGTGTAACAGTTTCTTCTGGTATGAAATCTATCTAACTATCTATTTATTACCAAACACCTCAATCCTGTAAGAGGTGGCCACGAACAAATTGCCTCCATGTCACCCTGTCCAATGCCACTTCACTGTCTTGCTCCCAGTTCACACCTCCCTCTCTCATAGACCTCTCCACTCCATCCCTCCATCTCATCCTCGGCCTCCCCCTCCCTCTCCCCCCCCCTCTACCTCACTCGCATACACTCTCCTCGTTAGTCTCTCGCTCTTCATCCTCAACACATGGCCAAATATAATAATATACCCAAACCCATCTCACACAGTTTACTCTTAGCTGAATAAAATCATCTGATGGTAACATGAATATAATAAAAGCAATCCTGGTAGAAGTTAAAGGATTTTTTCCCCCTTCAATTCTTACGATAAGATCTCAAGCTGAATAAAACTGCCTGATGATAGTAAGAACAAATTAAAAAATATGAAGATATAAATTGAAAAGAATAGTGGAGACTTTGGGAAGTTAATAAACATTACTTTTACTTCTTTCTGTATGAAAGACTTTCCCTAAGTTAACATAAAACTATCTGGCAGAGAGAGAGAGAGAGAGAGAGAGAGAGAGAGAGGGGGGGGTGAGGGGGGCAGAGGGTGATAGGAGGAAAGTAGCCAAGTATGGTTATTGGTTAAGGTATTGCTGACAGTGTTTGCATAAAGTTTACAATAACACCAAACCAAACACATGTGGTAGCTGATCCAAGTACATTCATGCAGACCAGTTTGACTGTGTGAAAGTTTATGAATACTGTGCATCCTTCTGGCAAGTGACTTCACATGCTTACCTTGAAATCATGTGTGTTAATCTGAAAAACACATTTCAATCAGGGACAAAAGTTTATCTTTTATTTCACTACTAATTTTCTTCTTCTGGTTAATATTCCTAAGCTGAGAGCGGCTTGATATGTTTTTCTTCCACAGGTGATATGCTGACATGATTCATCTGGGGAAGAAGTACCACAGGTGCACCAAATGTGAAGTAAAAGCACTGTAATTGTGTCACAGGGTTTTTAGAATATACTTTATTAAAGAATGATATTCAATAATACTTGAGAACAAGGATAAAGAATTGACTTGTGAAAATCAAACAATGATTACTTTATGCCAGCTTACTTCGCCGATTCTCTAAGGACAAGAATTTATAAACTTTCTCAACAGTACACAGCAGAGACTAATTACTCACAAATGCTGTTTGTTAGTACTGTTAGCCTCTGTAGAAAGTGACTCCACCCTTGACAATCAATATCTAATGCTATTAATGATAAACAGTTCTTGCTGGTGCATTAACTCCAAGTTGCACAACGGATTTAAGTTAATAAAAAGGACTGGCCTAAGTACCAGTTATGAATAATGCAAAGCGTTTATGCAAACTAGGAGCTGCAACTAGAATAAGCTTAATACGGAGAAATAAAACAGGAGTTTACATTACATTAAGCTCAAGAAAAGGAACTGTTAATTTAATGATTACAATGAAACAAATTTACATTACATGTTTCAAAATGAATTCAAATAAGAACACACTCACTCGCTCACTCAAAAGCTAACACTTAAGCCTAGGAAAATATGAAAAGAAATACTGGTCAGAGAGTGGGCTAAGCGGATGACTGGGCGTCGTTGCTCAGGAAGGACGCTGCACACGCTGAGCCTCTCGCCAATTCACGCTAGGTGGGAATTCAGGAACTGGACAACGGCGCACAGTGGTTGGACTGACCATTTTCGTTAGCAAAAGTATAAGGACGTTACACCCATATTTTCATTTACGTTTTATGTATGGTAATAGGAATAAATATCTTAAAAATTGATGTTTTGTTTTTTCACATTTAATTTATAACAAATTATATTTTCCATGTTTACAGAATGTGAATTCCACATAGGCAAACAAGTATGTAAATGACAGTAAAGCAGTAGAGTACAAAAAACAAAGTGTCAAATTATACAACTTTCAATACTTTTAAATTATCTAATTTTTTGTTTATAGTTTCATAAGACAATTATGTAAGGTTTTTCGGCAAGTCATTAATACGTGCACACACACACATTATAATCAAATGAAAAGGAATACTCTGTGTGTTAATTGTCATTCAGTCTGGCAAGGCCCACAATATTTATATTTACAAATATAAATATATATATATATAAATATATATATATATATATATATATATATATATATATATATATATATATAAAGGGAAAAAAATATCCAATATACGTATTTACAAAGGAAGATTATACATGCAAGTGAAGTATAAATATTCACAAAGTCTTAATTGTTTAACTCTCTCTCTCTCTCTTTCTCTCTCTCTCTCTCTCTCACACACACACACACACACACACACACACACACACACACACACACACACACACACACACACACGCACGCACACGCACACAGACTCCCTTTCTTTCACCCACACTCACTTTCTCTCTCGCCCACAAAGAGACACAGACTTGCTTTCACACTCTCTCTCTCTCCTCCTCTCTCTCACTGTCTACACTTGAGGAGACATAAGTAGATCCAACACTTCTTTAGATAGCTGTCCATCCTTGTGAGGTGATTTGTTTCTGAGTCCAGCTATAAGAGGATCTGATATTACAAGTAGCCAATGTATTAAGTCAGTGTTCGACCTAATTCTGGACTGCTTACAAGTATGATATTGTCTTGCATTTCTAAGAAGTTTATGAGTGGCCTCTAGTCCTTCCTCAGATGCATGCCCAACTGATATACACAGACTTTCTATTACTTGTCCTCCATGTATCAACATTTTGTGGACTGACACTGGCATATAGTACCACCCATACAGTTGTACAAAAAGTTTGGCGGTCTCCTTGGCATATACGTCATATTTACTATGGTCTATATCAAATCCAGAATTGAGAGTACGGAGTATTACTGACAGACGATGTATAAGACGAACATCAACTCCTGTTGCCTTAGACACATTTTCAGCATTAGCAAAGAATTTTCTTGCCGTGTTTCCATCGTTTGTTGTTCCTGATCCCTGAGCTGGCCTATCAACATTCAGACCTAGATCTTTCTTCAGTTCTTTATAGATCCTTGTTTTCTCGTCATTATATACTTTTTTGTTCTGAGTACCTTTTACCATCCATGTTTTTAATTTCATCCTGTATCCTATGTGAAGAATGCATTCCATAGTATTGATGAGCAAACGTAAAGGAGATAATCCATATGAAAGTGCTTTCTTATCCACATTCTTCTTTTCTATATCCTGTAAATTGTTCATCCCTGATGGATTCGTCCTCGGCTGGCAGATGTAGCATGATGCTGCAGATGGAGTGTGTGTGAGGGCCTGACAAACCTTGCCATCAACCATAGTTAATAGCATCTTGTGGTGAACTTCAGCGTTGTCTGTTGATGTAGGCACCAAGTTTGTTATTGCTTCCTGTAGATCTGAAATTTCCTGGCGTGTGTTATCTGCTGATTCCTTCTTGAAATTTAGCTTTATTGGTCTGCAATAATTAGGAGTTGAAGGTGCTGGTTTCTGCCAAATTAACTTATTACTTCCTCGGACGCACAATCTTACAGGACATGTAAATGAAGAAACGATGCTTGTTTCACATTTATCACTGTGTTCACTCTCGTCATATTTCATAGAGTATAAGGCCTGGTCACCACTTCCATCAAATCCGTATTTTATTATTAGTTCCAACGGAAGTTTTTCCTCTTCGCCTTGATTTTTAGCCTTTTCTAAGCATATATCAATAGCACTTTTATGATATTTCAAAAGACGCTTCACTGTATGATCTAATAATATTTGAAGTGGGACCTTTGCCTCAAACTCTGAAACACAGATATCGTCTGGGTAACAACTTTTCTTTTCGACGAGTACTTGTTCATAAGGTGGATACATATAACAGCCTTTGTCTCTATGTGTTTCTCTTAAAAAGGTATAACTTTGTTTACTAAGGTCGGCTGTCACACGAATATTTAGAGCTTCAAGAGGAGAAAATCTTGATTCTTTAGGTTCTTTGCACTTACTCAAAATCTCTGCTGCTTTTTCTGGGAATGATATGGACAGTGCACATACCTCTGATGCAGCAGACTTTCCCTCCTTTCTAAGCTTCATTTGAGTAGCATACGCTAATTCATCAGTTGAATTGTTTTCTCTCACATGTCTAGTTTTCCTTCTTTTCGTACTGTGACTACACTCAGAAAATTTTTTTACAGGTCTTCCTGAATCACTGTCATTTGATCTCTCACAATGAACATTAAATTGAGTTGCATCACTATGTTCATTATCTGTGTTTTCAAGTTTGATCTCTGTTTTAAGCCAGTTCTTATTTTTATGCAAAAAGGTATGTCTTGTTCCGTAGCTTTTTCTCGACCTCTCATTAAATGCCTTCACTAGAGATTTTTTCTTAACATCTGGTATGTGTTTCGTGTGCCCGTGTGTTTGTTGATGGCTTAATATTACTTTGTTAATAGTATTTTCTAGTGTGGTAGTTGTTATGTTCTTTACATATTCGGTCACTATTTCTTGTATCGTGATTGAATGCATACCTAAAAAAAAAAAAAAAAAAAGACGAAACAATAATATGCAGTGTAATTGTTTTATAAGATAGATAGTGTATAAATCAATTTTCTCTGACAAAAAACATTTCCTATTGTTTTTTATGGGTAGCTATTATAAAATATTATTCGATTATGGTCTAACTCGTGGGACTATAATATCAATGTGTTTCGTATATTTATTTACAATATTTCTTCTCAAACACTCACAGCACAGTATTACGATTCCTTCATGAGAATATATGACCAACAAGAAAATCTAGAAAAGCTGTATTTACCGATAAGGTGAGTTTCAGCCACAGACGTCTGTTTACATTGTTGTCATTAGCCAAAGAAAACGAATGACAGGCAACTGATCAGCTGGGCCAGGATGGGCGGTATTTTTAAACTCATTTTGACGAGCAGGACTGACTTCAGAGTCACTTAAATGCTGTTTTTATGTTATACTGCGGATTACTGCATTTCTATTATATTGCATATAATAGTTAAATATGTAAGTTAACATGTTTTGAAGTATATTATACGAGCACATTGCAGCTACCATATCATTTCATCAATTTAGCAAAATTATTTATGATAAATTTATAAGCAATCTGAATTCAGTTGAATGGTTATATATGCAATAGTTGGGACACATAACTATTACCTTTTTATTTTGGGAGATACCCATTAACAGATCATAATGTACTGGGTATCATAAATTTCACGTATTTATTTTGTTTATTTTTTCCTTCTTATTAGGAACATTATTTTTGAGTTCCATACAGGTTTATTATTATTTAACATGGTATAAAATTGAATAGCAATAGTGTTGGTGGAAAAATTCATATCGAATTTTGCTCACTAAATGACTATATCTGACCACTGTGCGGCGGCGGAGGGAACTGGGCGTCGGCTGAGGAAGGACGCTGCCACACACGCTGCTCTGGCCCAGTCGAACCTGCTTCCACGGCGCTCAAATCTTGACTGATTCAAATTGTGGGAGAGAGGCGAGTGTCGGACCACACTTGCTAACGGCCAACAAGTGTGAGCGATACACATCCGCAATATCACTCAGCGGAGGTGCTAACATCGCGCACAAGGACGATCACTTGTGAAACAATGAAAAATGTCCTGAAAACATTCCCGATTGAGTAAATATGGGAACGGTTAAACCGAGTGATACATACTGGGATTCCACTAGAATTCGCGGTTTCCCACAAAGTTCAATGTCACGAGTTTATTTAGATATATGATCGCACCAACTCATGACAAATTGTGAGCACACTTTTGTCCCAGACAGTACGATCCATGAATATTTTCTGTGGTTAATAATTAGTTCTCCCTTTTTTTTTCCAGACTTAGCGTTGTCCTTTGTGTAATCACTACCATACAATGATGCAAACTATTTCATTCTACCACCAGATCATACTATTTACCTTTATGGAGATCTCTGCTAATGAAAGAGTTAGAATTTCCATTACCTACTTCATCATGGTTGTCAATTTCATTCATTCTTGCTACTGCCACATGACTCTATTCAGCGCAGGGGAGATCTCTAATAATGAAATAGTTAAAAATAATTTCATTAATCTCTTCAGTACAACAATGTCTATTTTACTCTACAATCATAGTTCAGGGAAGACCTCTCATAGCAAACAAGTTAATACAGTATTTCTGTACTACAGCAAGAGGAATTTCTAGGGTAATTATCTATTAAATCCTTGAATAATATGACATACTTCTGACAATTTTACTGGAGTTAGGACAGGTCTCTCATACTGAGGGATAATGAAGGCTATACCTGTGTTCACTCATCAAGCTAAAAAAAAAATTACCATAATTTGAAACAATCAGCAGAAATAGTTATAATAAAAGAAAAATTATAGCATCATAGTGAAGATGTTCAGGGTGGCTATAGCCTGTCTAATCCAATCCCTTCAGTCTGAAGCCTCCTAATTTAAGTACAGTAAGCCCCCTCGTTTGGCAAATTTCAACTTGGCGAAACTCACTTTTGGCGGTAGGGTGGCCACGGACCACCGAATGCGCGCTTGGCGATTTGAATTCAAACTTGGCGGTCCCCTGGCGGCCGCACGTTGAACAATATCAAGAAAAATTGAAAATGTCAAAGCAGGCAAAAATAACAAAGTTTTTCTTAGAGAATCTGGACAGACAACGCAATATCCAAGACGTCATTGCCACCATTCCCGTAGACGATGATAACTGTGAAATCATTGATAACCCCCCCCCCCACTCGATATGCCACAAGAACAGCCCCAAAAGCAGCCACAAGAACAGCTGCAACCTCCCCAGCCATCCCAACCTCCCCAGCCAAGCTTCGCTGCCCTCTTTAAGCTGGATGCTGACTTTTCTGGCTTCGATGAAGTGGATGATCAAGCGAGACAAATGGTTGCTAAGGGGGTTATGGGGGAGGAGGGGGAGAGTGATGAGGAAAGTGGTGGTAGCAACTAAGCTGCCCCCACTGCCACTCCGACGTCCCCAGCCAAGCAAGCCTATCTTCACTCTATTTACGGTTAGTTACAACCTTTATATCATGTCTTATTAGCTTTATTTATTGTTTATTGGTCTGTTTTCTACATGTGTATTAATATGTGAAGGCAAAAGATTTTATTTCAGCTCGAAAGATGGTGTTTTAGGGGTCAAAAGGAGGACTTTGGCAATGACCAAAGACTGATTGAGGCACTTTATAGGCAATTTATATGGTAAAAAGAACTCGCGTTTGGCGAAATTCGAATTTGGCGGTAGTTTCGCCAGACTAATTGGATCGCCAAATGCGGGGGCTTACTGTAAAATACAATCAGGTCTTGCTATTTGCAGGGGTTATGTACCAGAACACCGCCTGAATACTGAATTCCAAGAATAGCCCAAACCTATCAGAGAAGTCACTGGTCTCAATGCTTTAGCTATTTCTATTACCTACAAACCCCCTGTAACACCTGTAAATGCATTTCATGGCACATGAATACTACCTAAAATGGCAGTACAGGATGATATACAAGCCCTTCTGGGTACAGTGTACTGTACTCACCAGGCAATGATGACGATGAGAGTTTGCTGTGTGCTGAACAGCACATACCTATACATGGTAACTGCACATTTTAATTGTATATGACATATTTCTCACTGAAAACATGCAAAAAATATCATGAAACACTAAGAACAGCTGATGCTGTGGGAAAAGCAGGGAATATCCTGAAATAATTTCCCAGAAAAATCCGCGAATACAGCATACTCTATGAACCCGCAAAAAGCAAACCTGCAAAACGAGAGGGTTGACCGTAGTTAGGAATTGCTAGAATAAAGCAAAACTTGAGGTCCTCAGACAGAAGGGGTTAAATGCAGGTAATGAACTTCAATTACTGACCCACCTGGTGCTGAAGCTCATTAGCAAATGCTATTTCTTACCCAACACGGTCTTTAAAGTTTAAAGTCAATGCAACTGATTTCCTCTCCCTTACTTCCTGTTAACATCTCTCCTCACAATGGCATACAGCATTTGGTATCCCCTTCTATCCAATGATACACTTTCTATTTTACTCTTGCTTCTACCTAACAATTCTATTCAGCTCAGGGGAGATGCTGTGTAGTGAAGAGGTTAATGATGGTTTTACCTAACCTCCAGATCAAAAGTTTATATTAGTGTGAATAAAACTTTCTGGAAACAGTAAAAAAAATATACACATTATCAATGACAGGGCTACAAGAAGGACTCTAAACCATAATCTTTTACCCACTGATAATCATTCATCTAAAAACTATAATACTGGTATATATGCATTATCATAACTTAGTAAACACCCATGAACTATAATGCTTCCTCAATAGGGTCAAATTCATAAGATAATGGTTTTTTTTTTAACATCTACCACTACTGCAGTTTTAAATATATATATTTTTTACATTGCCAGGAAATCTTCATTACATATCCGTGGTATTATTAGGATACAAAACAACCGAACTCACCGGCCTCACACTTCCAAGTGTGCGGGCTTCGCCTGCATACCGTAAGACCCTTCCGATGATGTCACCACTCAGACCATAACAAGTGTGTGCGCACACACACACACTAACAGCAATATGCACTAACACTCTCGTCCTCTCTTCTTAATTTGATGAAAGATCCCAAGGACGAAACTGAATGGATTATTGGCGTCCTATTCACACTATGTATCCAATACATAGACTTTTGTTTAAGCACCATTAAGACCCAATCTGTAACCACATACAGATATGTGGTGTCCCTTGAAGTATTATAATCCTTCTAGTCCCAGCTGACTGCTGCACGCAGCCGCTCGGTCGAGGCACCTTTCTTGGTGAGACAGTCAGCCAGTTGTTGTGATGTATCCACCCAAGACACTTCAGCAATATCCCCTCGCTCCAACATGTCTTGTAATACAGCAATATCAATGCGCAATCTTCTGTCTTCTACACTCCTACAGGAGTAAAGGGCGTCCACCAGACTCTTGTTATCCACAAAACACTTGATCTTGAAATCTCCACATCCAGAAACCCCACGCAGTATGTTGGCGAGATATACAGCAGTTTCAGCACACTCAAGCAGCGCCAACGTTTCAGCAGTTAAAGTAGATTTGACGACAAGCCTGATCTTTCTAGTCTGCCAGAATAAGGGACATCTTGCCCCACTAGCATCTTGTGGGAAGATCACAAAGCCTCCCTGAGACCCATTGTCTACAAGGTTGGCAAAAGAGGCATCTGAAAAGCACTCTATATAACATTCATCGAGTGGCTCCAATCTTGGAATGTATAGCTTCATGCTGTCAGTCTTCACCCTTTTGATCACCTCGTTGAGCCTAAGCAAATCTGCTACGGTAGCTCGGTTGCTTGTCATACTCAAATCACACACATCAAAGGCAATATCTGGTCGAGTGTGTGTGGCAATCCAATTGAGCTGCCCAATTAACGATCGGTACTCAGTTTTCTCAGACTCAGAGAGCTCTCCTGATTTTACTGCTGCATGAAGTCTGCTCAGCGTGACTGGTTTCAAAGACGAAGCGTACAGGAACTGGTCAAGCGTTATGCTGCCATTGCTGTTGGAGACAACATTTAGACCAACGTATCTGAAAGCTTTTGATTCCGAACTGCCGATGAGGAATATTTGGCTCAAACTGTTTATCACTTGCTGCTCGAACTCACGTGTACCAGCCCAAAGGAAATCATCGACATAAATGCATATAATGCCTTCGATCTTGCCCCTATTACTCCAAGAGAACAGTGCTGAATCCAGTGATGACACTTTAGCTCCGAAACTCAACAACTGACCTTTACCGCGCAGGTACCAATGCCTAGCAGCATCACAAAGGCCGTAAACCGTTTTCTTTAGTCTCCACAGCTTAACGTTTGCATATTCAGGCGGAGGACGTAAATGAACAACTCGCTCAATGTCGTTACCTTGCAGATAAGCAGCTTTCACGTCCATAGCGTGGCAATCCCATTGGTTAATGGAGGCAAAAGAAAGTGCCCAATGCACAGCCTCTTTTGAGCATGTAGGAGAGTCTTTCCGGAGATCCACGGTGTCTTCCTCAAATCCTTTGGCGACTAAACGGGCTTTAACAATCGGCTTCTCGTTTTTCATTTTTTCTGTCACAACCCATCGAACCGTTATGGCATCTTGTCCAAATCATCTACTTCCTCATACATGTCATTATTCTACCAGTTTGTAATTTCTTTTTCCTTGGCACATAATACGTCCTCAGAGTTGAAAAGAACAAGCATCTCTGCTTCATCATCAACTACTTCCCATGTGTTGAAATCATTTTGCAGATCCACCCAATCAACACTGCCATCAGAGTCCCTCTTCAAATTGTAGCAGTGTTTGTACTTTCCATTGGCTTTTCCCGCTCGACTCACAATCCTTCCAGTCACCAACTCTCCAGTTTCTTTATGTATTCCCTTTACACGCTGACCAACAGAAACCTTGGGAGGCTCCTTAACCGGAAGAGAAACTGTGGGAGGCTGATCATCCACAACTGCACCATTTTCCGACTCATCGTCTGGTGGATAGTCATTCAATACTTGCGATGAATCGTCATTACGCTTCTCTTGGACTACACTGTTCTTCTCATAACTACTGACACTGTCTCCAACTGTAGTATTTCGTTCTGGAGCACGTGCTAAACGACACACGTGCACTCGCACGTAGACACCACCGTGTCTCACCAGAATTTGTTTTCCATCTCTGCCTATTACGATTCCAGGACCATGACATTCATGACTGTCATTTCTTTTGTAGAAGACCTCATCTCCATTCTGGATGTCGTTTAAGTCACTCGAACGTATGTAGTGCTGCAGAGCCCTAGCCAAACGTTCACCCGATTCAGTCTTTATAAACTCTTGCCTTGCTAAATGAAGAGCGTTCAAACTGTCCCTCACAATTTTTGATGGTGATGTAGGTTCCAAGGCTGGAGGATCATTTGCATACACATTAGGCAGGCAAGAGTTTTGACCAAAAACAAGTTGGTTAGGAGAAAAACCTGCACAGATGGTGAGAGCATTTTTTGCCGATACTGCCCAAGCCAAGGCCATATCCAAGTCACGCTGGCTATCAGCCATTATCTTTCTAACAATGTCACCTATGACTACATTTTGACGCTCACATACTCCGTTGCTCCGTGGACTCTAGACGTCGTCATGATCTTGATATTAAAGGCCTCTCCCAATGCTCGTATTTCAGCATTGTTGAATTCACACCCATTATCTGTGAGAATTTTTCCAGGTGCGCCAAACAGAACAATCCAGCTCCAAAATACTCCCTTGATAATGGTGGTCACACATTTGTCCGCAATTACTATCGTAGTGCAGTACTTGGTCGCCAAATCAACAAGGACTAAGAAATAATGCCTTCCCCAAGCTTTCAAATCCATAGCTATGGCTTCGTTAAACTTAGATGCCATGGGCAAACTGACTACGGGTTGAGGCTAAGCTCTCTTGTGCCTACAACAGACTGTACATGCATCAGATACATCCTTGATAGCTTGCTCCAGTTCTGAACTTAAAATTCCAGCATCTGTAATAAGTCTGATTAGTTTAGCCGACATTGGGTGTCCAAATTGCCTGTGAAGCTTTGAAGCAGTTTTGTCTACATCACACCCAAGAGATGCCAGTGCGATAGTTTCACAAAACTCTCGGCCTAGTCACAAAGAAATTGGAAGCAAGTAATGGCCTGAAGATGAGGACTTCAAATTAACAATAGTTCCACAAATTTTGACCTGGTCACTCTCAAAATTAATCACCATTTTTGCTTTTTTTCATGGAACGTCTGCTCAGCAGCAAGGGAATGCTGCAGCTCACCACATCAGTCACAATGGTTGCACGCATATTTCCAATGTAGCAGGGCAGAGTAACACGTTTGAAGGAAGATACTGTGACACCATCAGCGACAGTAAACATTGAGGATGACTTTTCTTCTATTATAGCTTCACATTCGTAATCACTGAGCTCACTTTGATAGCAATTGATCCATTCAACCCCACATACAGTTGTAGAACACCCTGTGTCAAGAACAGCACATCCCTTAGATTCTTTTACTAGCGTCTGTGATTTACTTCTACTAGCTGTATCATCTGCATAGCCCATAAATAATGACAGATGCACTGTTTCATAATTTTCTTCTCAACTGCCTTTATTTTTGTATGCTGATGATTTGGTGTTGATTGCAGAGAACGAAAGGGAGGCGGAGGAATGGTTTAGGAAGTGGAGAGATGGTATAGGGCAAAAGGGTTTAAGGGTAAATGTAGATAAAACAAAAGTGATGATATCTAGGGTTGGTGGCGGTACTGTCAAAGACGAGGGAGAGTGGCCAAGTGCAGTTTGCCACAAGGGCGTGGGAAGTAATTCCATCTTGTGCAGTGTGTGTGATAAATGGGTGCATAAGAGATGTAGTGGTATCAGAGGTAGACTGCGAGATAATGCTGATTTTATGTGTACGGCGTGTCGGGGTGAGCAGATGGAGATTGTCAGACGTGAAAGGATTGAACTTGCTGGTGAATCTCTTGAATGTGTGGAAGAGTTTTGTTATCTGGGAGACATGTTGTGTGCTGGAGGTGGGGCTGGAGCTAGCTCTGTGGCTAGGGTGAGAAGTGGTTGGAAGAAGTTCAGGGAGCTCTTGCCTCTCCTGACATTGAGAGGACTCTCCCTACGTGCTAAGGGGTGTTTGTATGCAGCATGTGTTAGGAGTGTAGTGCTGTATGGTAGTGAGACCTGGGCAGTGAAGGAGGAGGATATTCACCAGCTCAGACATACAGAAATGACAATGATTAGGTGGATGTGCAGTGCGTCCCTGCATCCAAGGCCTGGAGGGGCTGGGTTTACGATGGAAGAGTTGAGAGGTAGGATGGGACTGGAGTGCATTGGTGTTGTGATGAGGAGAGGTAGATTGAGATGGTTTGGACATGTGGAGAGGATGGGGGATGATAATTGGGTGAGGAAGGTGAGAAGTGTTAATATTGGGGGTGGGGTTATGAGGGGTAGACCGAGAAAGACATGCGACGAGGTCATTAAGTGTGACCTCAGGGTTAAGGGACTGAACAGGGAGGCTGCAATGGATCGTGCAGCGTGGAGAGCTGCCATTAGGTGACCAAGGCCAACACATGCAAGCATGTTGGAGCCTTTAAAAACGAAAACGAAAATGAATCCGGACAGTCACGTGCCAAATGAAATCGAGAATCACATACTAAACACCTCGACACCTTACCATCAGGCCCGAGCGGGTTCTGCCTCCTGCCGGTGGATGAGCGTTGGGAAATTCTAGCAGACACAGTTGAATGGCCATCACCACGACCTCGATCACGTACTGCACCACCCTGAAAACCTTGTCCTTCCTCGTCCAGCATTCCTAACATAAAACGTTTCCTCATCCCCGACTTCATCACTCCAAAAAACTGGTTCACTCTTCACCTCACTGGCAGACACCGATGCATCGTTCTGCCTGCAAATTTCCCCAGCAAAAATACGATTCAGGACAGATTTTGTATTTTCGTAAGTTACCTCAGTTATCGCAGACATCCCTAGTTGTTGCTCACTATCTGAAAGTTTGCATGAAGCCAGAAGCATAAAAGCCATCACAGAATTAGGTAGTTGCATGTCCTGCTTCATAAATTTAAAATAAACATGCTCGAATTCTGCCACGAACTTACGAATGTTCATATCACCAGGTCTTCTGAAGTTATACAATTCATGAAAAGCTGCACACTGCCGACGTCCTTTGTCCAGGAGAAATAAGCCGTCTAGTTTGTTCAACAAGGTCTGAACACCATTATCATCTTTCAGATCAGCAGCGTCAATTTTCTGAAGACGCCACCCTCGCTCTTCCTGACAATGAAAGGTGAATGGCTAGAGCTTGCTTCTTTTTCGGTAAGTCCGTCAGTTCGCACCGTATGTCGATGTCCTTCTTCCAACTCTCATATGCAGAATCATTTCCAAGTTTTGGAGGCCACTTTGTTGAGCACGACGCCATTATGCTCTAACTACGCTCTGCTACCAGTATTAGGATGCGAAACAACCAAACTCACCGGCCTCACACTTCCAAGTGCGCGGGCTTCGCCTGCATACCGTAAGATCCTTCCGATGATGTCACCACTTGGACCGTAAGAAGTGCGTGCGCACACACACGCACACTAACAGCAATATGCACTAACAGGTATGTTAGAAAATATCACAAGCATTTTCCATACAACTGGTACTGTGTACTGGAGAAATTGGCAAACCATCTTTATGAGAAGCAATGTATTTCAATAGACAATCTTCCAGTGATTTCAGTAACTTAATAGCAAAGAATGTTTAAAAAAAAAAGAAGCAACATGTTACAGGGACTTTCTTAATTTATTAGAGGATAAAGTGGCCAAAGATTTAACCCATGGATTGCGAGCCACAGCTCAGGCTGGGCAGGATCACGCTGCAAGCCACAGCTCAGGCTGTGCTGGCCGTGCATCACTGAAAACAATTCGACCCCTACGAAAAATTACACATGGCGCTACACAAAGACGGAGAGAGAGAGAGATTTTTTCTTTTCACCAGATGATGTCCTGGATGTTTATTTTCAACTTTACAATAAACAAAAAAAATTTCTTTTTTCATTTTTTTACTACTCCCATACGTAAACTTATGCATGGCCCTATGCAAAAATGGAGATTATTTTTTTTTTACCAGATGTGTCATGTCTCCATGGTTGTTCAATCTGTACATGGATGGGGTAATAAAAGAGGTACAGGGTAGGGTAGTGGATGTTGGAGTGGCCCTGGTGAGAGAGGATAGTGTTTGGAAACTCCCTGTACTGTTGTTTGCAGATGATACTGTGTTGTTGGGTGAAGACGAAGGGGAGCTGCAAGGCTTGGTGGATGAGTTTGAGAGAGTGTGTAAGAAACGGAATCTAAAGGTGAATATAGGGAAGAGTAAAGTGATGGTCTTTGAGAGAGGTGAAGTCAGTGAATGTACAGCGAGGTTGGATGGTGAGGAATTGGAAAATGTATGTTTAAGTACTTGGGTAGTGTGATGAGTAAGGATGGAGGTTTGGAGGGTGAAGTGCTTGAAAGGGTACAGCAGGGAAGAAAGGTTGCTGGTTCCTTGAAAGCAGTGATAAGAAACAGGGAAGTGAGCATGGAAGTGAAAAAGTTACTACATGACAGTATTGTGATACGAACTCTAACGTATGGAAGTGAAGCTCGGACGTTGTTGGAAGGACACAAGTCAAGAGTGAGAGCAGTGGAAATGAGTTATTTAAGAGGAGCCTGTGGAGTCACATGGAAAGACAGGCTGACAAATGAGGATATAAAGGAGCGTTGTGGTGTGGATGTGGATGTGATAGGAAGCATTATGAGGAACACACTGAGGTGGTTTGGCCATGTGGAGAGGATGGAGGGTGAAAGACTGACGAAGAGAATGTGAGTGAGGTGGAGGGGGGAAGAAGGATGGGGAGGCCGAGGATGAGATGGAGAGATGGGGTGGAGAGGTACCGTATATGAGAGAGGGGGGTGTGAGTTGGGAGCAGGGCAGTGAAATGGCGGGGGACAGGGCGACTTGGAGGCGATTTGTTTATGGCCACCCCAAACGGGATTGCGGCGTCTGGCAATAGATAGATCCCCTGGATGTTTATCTTCAAGTTTATAATAAACAAAACTAAAAAAAAAACTTTTTTTCCTTCGTTTTTTGTGCACCACGGGGAATAATATATATATATATATATATATATATATATATATATATATATATATATTTACAGTAATTTTCCCATAATATATATATATATATATATATACAGTAATTTTCCCATAATCCGATGTAATACAGCCAAAGGCATGTCCGGAAAGTGTGTTCGTCCGGATAGTGGGTCCCTGCCTCCTGGACTGGTACTTATGGACCCTAACTCAGAAAACCACCTACATAACTCCCTACTGGACATGCACAGCACCTATTTAAGATCATATTCACACAAATAAGGGACAGAAAGCTTGAAATAAATGAAAAGGAACCAGAGAATGAGGAATCAGAAGTATGGAAAATACTGAGCAGTGTACAGGGTACTTATAACACGTCCGTGGCCACCCGTTACTAAGGTTAACACACCTCCTCTAATGCTCTGGCAGTGGCGAAAATGCTCTTGAAGCACATAGAGTAATCCAGGGTCGTGCTGCACTTAAACCTTTGCACTGCGAGTTATAATTGTTTAACACTGCACATTCTGTTCTTAAATGTGCCACACCAGTTTCAACCGCCAGTCTGCACTCTGTACTTAATCTTTGCACTCTTGAATTCTAATTTCATAACACTGCACAACACTGTAAATTCCCATGTGGTCTAGTGGCGAGGTATTGCAGTTTATTCACTGTTTATTCACAACAATGAGCACTTGCGGCATCCACTGTGATAAGCGTCTAGTCAGGATGGTAGTTAAGTGGTAACTGGGGAAGGGGAAGCAAGGGGCGTGCGTAAACTCAGCTGTTCGGCGCCGTGCACCAAGTTCAAAGTACGGTTGATAAAAATGTCGGATTTTTTTGGCTTTTTTACATTTTTTGGCCATTTTTGGGTTCAGAAGACCATGGCCCAAAATGTCCAGGTAGTGGGGTGTCCAGTTATTGGGCGTTCAGATATTACACGGATTAATTATATGTATATATACATATATATATATATTGTATATATATTGTATATGAAATGAGTTATTTAAGAGGAGCCTGTGGAGTCACGTGGAGAGACAGGCTGACGAATGAGGATATAAAGGAGCATTGTGGTGTGGATGTGGATGTGATAGGAAGCGTTATGAGGAACACACTGAGGTGGTTTGGCCATGTGGAGAGGATGGAGGGTGAAAGACTGACGAAGAGAGTGTATGTGAGTGAGGTGGAGGGGGGAAGAGGGAGGGGGAGGCCGAGGATGAGATGGAGGGATGGGGTGGAGAGGTATATGAGAGAGGGGGGTGTGAGTTGGGAGCAGGGCAGTGAAATGGCGGGGGACAGGGCGACTTGGAGGCGATTTGTTTGTGGCCACCCCAAACGGGATTGAGGCGTCTGGCAATAGATAGATAGATAGACAGATATTGTATATGTATATATATATATATATATACCGTAGCAGCCGTGGCTCAGTGGGTTAGAGCGGTCCGCTCTGACCGAAGGGTCGGAGGATTGAATCCACCCAAGGGTCATTGGTAGATATCAGGAAGGGCATCCGGTCATAAAATGCTACACGCTCCAAACCAAAGTCCTCTACCCAGGGGCAACGCCTTAGCCCTTATCCAAAAAAGGGGTACCTGGCATAAAAAACTCACTTTTATATATAAATATATATATATATATATATATATATATATATACACTCAATCCTTGAGTAACATGTGGTTGAGTAACACGTTTTTGTTCTAACACGGTAAGCATAATGAAACAAGTCATGTCAACATGCGGAAAACCTTGAGCTCACATGGGAAGTCAGCTGGCCTGGCGACGAAATTTGAAAGTCGCACGCGATGACATCACCCTCTAAACTCTGGGTACCTTTCCTGGGTGCATATTTCCATTCTGTATGGGTATTTATCTAAATATTACAGCCAGCCACCTCAGCCAAGCAGCCCTAGTGGGATAGGGGGGGTTAGGTCGATGAGAAAATTTTGTCTGGGAAACACACTGAGCTTATTTTTGTGAAAAACCTATGGTTAGTTTTGAAACGACTGGGCGAGCGTCGTTCCTGTCTGAGGGTTCCCGGTGGTGAGATGAATATGCATACAGAATGGAAATATGCTTCCTGGGCACACTCAAGGCCGAATGGTTTGACGAAATTTATGGGTTTTGCAATTTCAGGGGATGAAATGGAACGAAAATGTATGCTACTCAGAAAAAAAAAAAAAAAAAAGACTTTCATCCATGTCCTCTAAGTTAGAGATCAGTTCCACATTCTTCGTTCGATTTCATGCTTCCCAACACATTTCGGACCAACTGGGCATATGGTTATCAGTCCTTTCTCTTGCCTCACCTCGTTCTTACCCAAAGTCATCATGGGTTTTGCAGTTTTAAGGGACGAAATGGAACGAAAATGTTTGCTAATTAGAGAAAAAGTTACTCTTCTATCCATGTGTTCTCGAAAGTTAGTGTTCAGTTCCACATTCTTCGTTTGATTTCGTGCTTCCCAACACATTTCCAACAAAGTAATCCATACGGTTATCATGCACCTCACCTAGATAATGGGTTTTGTAGTTTTAGTGGGTGAAATGGAACGAAAATGTTTGCTAATTAGAAAAAATACCTTCATTTATGTGTTTTCGTAAGTTAGTGTTCAGTTCCACATTCTTCATTCGATTTTGTGCTTTCCAACACATTTAGGACCGACTGAGCATATGGCTATGAGTCCTTTCTCGCGTCTCACTGGCTTTACCTCACAGTCGTATGGGTTTCAAGTTTTAACCCCTAAAAGACGAGCATCGTAATGTTTTGACATACGCTCAGGACGGGCATAATCGGCAGGTGCAATATGGTGGGGGATTTGTGGGGGGGGGGGAGGTGTGGAGGGGTGTGGGGGTTGTTGGGTGGTGCGGGGATGGGGACTGGGTGCTTGGGGAAGGTGGGGGTGTGGGGGTGGAGTGGTAAGTGGGGGTGGGGTGGTAAGTGGGGGTTGGGAGGGGGGTGGGGGGAAAAGGGTGGGGGTGGTGATGGGGGCTAGAGGGGTGGTGATGTTTGGGTGGTGTGGTGGGTTTGGGGGGGTATAGGGTGGGGGGTGCAGGAGGGTAGGGGTTGGGTGTGGTGGGGGTAGGGGGAGGGCAGTAGGGGGTGGGGGATTGGGGGTGGTTGGTGGTTGGGGGATGGTGGTTGTTGGTGGGGGGTGGGGGATGGTGGGGGGAGTGGGGATGGTGGGGGGAGTGGGGATGGTGGGGAAGCTGTTGGGGGGATGGGGGTGGGGTGGGGAGGGTAGGGGTGGTGAGAGGGTGGGTGTTAGGGGTGGTAGGGGGCTGTGAAGGGTATTGGAGGGACAGTGGGGGGATTTAAGGGGCAGTGGAGGTTTAGGGATGGGGTGATGGGGGGATTTAGGGGGCAGTGAAGGTTTGGGGGTGGGGTGATGGGGGGTGGTGGGCAGAGGGCAGGGGGTTAGGGTGGGGAGGTGAGGGTGGGGGTTGGTGGTGGGTGGTGTGTGGGTGTGGTGGTAGGGTTGGGGTTGGTGGTGTGGGTTTGGGAGGGGGGGGGGCATGACTGCATAGGCGGACACCCATCTTTTTGGCTCTCGTACCCTTGGACAGCATATGCGGATGCCCGTCTTTTAGGAGTTAAGGGACGAAACTGAACAAAAATGTTTGCTAATAAAAAAAAATAAAAAATTACTTCCATCCATGTGCTCCCATAAGTTAGCGTTCAGTTCCACATTCTTCGCTCTTCTTCCTGATAGTCTTACGTTTTTCGGATTACTTCTGGGTGGTAAATAAAAAGTTTCATGCTAAATCTGTTACCCCGTTGTTTTAAGCTGTGCTCCACTGTGTCAACTCGTTTGACTCGTCAGGGTTATGGCAATATTGGGGCCTGTCCTAACCTGTGTTTAACTAAACCTGATCTAACCTAGCTTCTATCTATCTATCTATCTATTGCCAGACGCCTCAATCCCGTTTGGGGTGGCCACAAACAAATCGCCTCCAAGTCGCCCTGTCCCCCGCCATTTCACTGCCCTGCTCCCAACTCACACCCCCCTCTCTCATATACCTCTCCACCCCATCCCTCCATCTCATCCTCGGCCTCCCCCTCCCTCTTCCCCCCTCCACCTCACTCACATACACTCTCTTCGTCAGTCTTTCACCCTCCATCCTCTCCACATGGCCAAACCACCTCAGTGAGTTCCTCATAACTATACCAAATTTAACCTAACCTAACCTAGCATCCAGCTGGGAAGTTGGGAGACGAAAACCACCTTTGATTACGTCAAGACAATCATAGTACGGCTTAAGGAACGTGATGATAAAAAGTGGGAAATTTTTCAGCAGGAAAAGGTATTTTACCACCTGAAAATAGTCAGAAAAATAGACAACAAACTGGAGGAATACGAACTGAACTGATAAGGTCCTTCTACTGCTTTAAGTAAAGCGTATTTACCGAAATGGCAAAAAAAGCATTGCATAAAGTAAGCACCATCATAACAATTTGGAAGGATCAGGAGAAGATAAAAATCGTGTGTAGGAAGTGATGCGAACCTGGCAGCTGTTAAAGTTCATATGCTGTCCTGAATGAAGTTAGAAACCTGTTTTGTACACAGCTGCCCAAGAAGCTCAGTTTTATGTGAAGCGTCAGAGAAAAACTCTCACTTGTATTCCTCCTTAGCACCTTACCCGACATAATTTACCCCCACCTATACGCACCATCAGGTAAAACAGTGAAAGAGATATAACTACAGTAATCCCTCCAATATCTGATGTAATAGAGCCAAAGGCATGTCCGGATAGTGGTCCTGTCTGGATATTGGGCCCCAGCCTCCTGGACTTGTACTTATGGACCCTAACTCAGAAAAACACCTATACAACTCCCTCTGGACATGCATTTCTCCTATTTAAGACCCAAATCACACCAATAAGGGACATAAAAGACTGAAATAAATGCAAAAGAACCATAAAATGAGGATTTAGAGGTGAGTTTATACAATATTAAACATTCTGGGTACTTACAACAAGTCCCTGGCTCCTGGACTGGTTTGAACTGCCAGTTTGCAGTCCACAGTTAATCCTCTGCACTCTAAATTCTAATTTCTTAACATTGCACAACACTGTAAATTCCCATGTGTTCTAGTGGCGAAGTATTGCAGATTATTCACTGTTTATTCACAAAAAATGAGCACTTGTGGCTTGAATTGCTATAAGCATCTGCTCTCGATCGGAGTTAGGCTGTGACTGTTGATGATGGCGGGGTAACAGAGTTGCCAGATCACAACAGCCACATTACCAAACTCCTCAATTTTCATTACCATTTTTAACTTTCATTACCAAATTCATAAAGCTAGCATCTATTCTTCACTAATTATATACACAAGTGGAAATACATGTAATCACTCTTCTTATAATTAACAACATGTTGATTATTATCACGCTATATAGGCTACCAAATTAATCAAAGAGAGCAAACAATCCACCATCTCCATCCTGTGTATCCTCATACAAGTGGCAAATCCATTTGGTATTGTATTATTCTGATTCATTACCAAACGAATTTTTCATGACCAAACTGGCCCACATTTGGTAATGAAAAATACCAAATGGCAACCCTGACAGGGGAGGGGGGAGGGTCTGTGGTGTAACAGCTGTTTGGCGCCGCGCAGCAATTTCAAATTATGGGTGGGAAAAAAATTCAGATTTTGGGGGGATTTTTTTTCTTTTTTTGGCCATTTCTGGGTTCCGAAGGTCCAGGCCTACAATGTCCAGTAAGTGGGGATGTCCGGAAAATGGGCATCTGGATAATACGGGGATTACTGTATATACAGTACATCCCCCTAGTACATGCCTATATGGGCGGCAGAGAACGTCGCGTACTAGGAATTCGCGTACTGTGGATACATAAACTTATGGGAAAAATTACCCATGGGCGGCACCCCCCTTCATGGGCAACCCTTGAGACGCTTTTCAGACATAAGTATTGTACACTACAGGGAAACTATCTAAGACATATTAACTAAGATGAAGTAAACCAAGATTATGGCTTTACTAGGTAAATCAACAAGGATATGGCGTAACTAAACCAACAAGAATATGGCTAAAGGTGGGTGGAATGTAGGCTACCGTTACTGCTTCTTGGGGAGGCAATGTCACGTACTCGGGGTAACCCAGGATTTGGGCCACTCTTCGCTGCCTGTCTCGCTTACAAGGAGTTCAATTTGTCTATCTATCTATCTATAGCCCGACGTCCTAATCCCGCAAAGGGTGGCCGCAGACAAAACGCCTCCAAGTCACTCTGTCACCCACCATTTGACTCCCCTCCCCCCAACTCACCCCCCCCCTCCCTCATATACCTCTCAACTCCATCCCTCCACCTCATCCTCAGTCTACCCCTCCCTCTCCCTCCCTCCACCTCACCTACATACACCCTCTTAGTCAGTCTTTCATTCTCCATCCTCTCCACATGTCCAAACCACCTCAGTGTATTTCTCCTAATCTTTTCAACCACATCCACATCTACCCCACAACGTTTCTTCACTTCTTCATTCATCAACCTGTCCCTCCATGTCACTCCACATGCTCCTCTCAAGTAACTCATTTCCACTGCTCTCACTCTTGACTTGTTCCCCTCTTGCAAGGTCCACGCCTCGCTTCCATACGTCAGGGTAGGGATCACAATACCATCATGCAGTGACTTCTTAACTTCCATACTCACCTCCCTATTTCTCATCACTGCTTTCAGTGTGCCAACAACAATTTGTGCACTATTAAAAAAAAAAGAAGAAGAAGAAGAAGAAGAAGAAGAAGAAGGTCATTGTGTACAAGAGGAATAGCATACTCAGAACTCGCGTACTGTAGGGATGTACTGTATATATACAGTATACTGTATATATATCTATATACAGTAATCCCTCTACTATCCGGACACTCACTTTCCAGACATCCCCACTAACCGGACATAATCGTCCCGGGATCCAATATTCCAAAAAAAAAAAAAAAAAAAAAAAAAAAAAAAAAAAAAATCCCGCCTGTAATTTGAACTTGGCGCACGGGGCGCGGGACAGCTTTGTTGTGGCGCGTCATTCCTCCGACGTCCGCTAGAGCATCCCTGCATCCTCCCCACTTTCCGCCTGTCTCTTGTCGCGAGTGAACACTCGTCATCATGGCTGCCCAAGTGCTCGCTTTTGTGATGGTGCCTTACCTGCTGCAGGCACTCCTGCTGCTCTCGTGCCTGTCTTTCATGTGTGTGATGATGGCCCCACCGCCTGAGAAGAGGAAGAGAGTGGTGTTGACTCTGGAGAAGAAGCAGGAGATATTGGAGAAAGTAGATGCGGGATGGTCTTCTTCACACATCCTCCGTGAGTTCAACCTGGCCCGATCTACTTTGTTTGATATTAAGAGATCCCAAGACAAACTCATGCAGTACACGGCTGACTTCTCGTCAAAAAGCAAGCGCAACGTGGCGAGGAAGATGATGTTTACTCCCAAGTTTGCTGAAGTCAACCGCTCCACATTGATTTGGTATCGACAGCAACGTGCTGCTGGTGTGATGGTATGTGGTATGGAGCTTAAGGCTGCTGCTGAGAAGTTCGCCAGGCTTCACGACGCCATAGACTTCAAGGCATCCGAGGGTTGGCTCTTCGCGTTTAAGTTACGGCATGGCCTTACCAACTGTAAGTCTCATGGCGAAGCTTTGGACGCTAACGAGGATGGAGTACAGGAGTTTCGGCACAAGGTGAAGGGTTTGATCGACAGGGAGGGCCTCACTCTCGGTGAAGTCTACAACGCTGACGAAACTGGTTTATTCTATTGCTCTTTGCCAACGAACACTCTAGCCGAGGAGACGGAGAAGCGTGTACCTGGCCACAAGCTCTCCAAGCGACAGCTGTCTGCTTTGTGTTGAGCCAATGCTAACGGCATGCACCGGCTTAAGCCCGTTATTGTTGGCCGTGCAAAGCAGCCTCGGTGTCTTCGTGGGGTGATGGATGTCCTTCCTGTCATCTGGTACCATTCTTTGAAGGCATGGTTCACAGCCCAGATCTTCAAAGACTGGTTCCACCGCCATTTCGTCAAGGAGGTCATACATTACCAGACGGAGAAACTGGGAATCCAACGCGACCAGGTAAAGGCCCTCCTTCTCCTTGACAATGCACCTGCCCACCCGTGCGACAAGGACTTGGTGGCTGAGAATGGCCGCATTAGATGCATGTTTCTGCCACTTAATACTACTGCTCTCATTCTACCAATGGACCAAGGAGTGATTGTGGCAATGAAGCGCCTATATCGACGGAAGTTCCTGGATGAGGTGATGGTTGTTCTCGAGGACGAGGACGAGTGCAGGGAGGGACGGGACACACGAGGCCAGCGGACTTTGGAAAACCTTCGCCGCTACAACATCAAGTCTGCCATTTACAACTGGGCCAGTGCATGGAAGGAAATCCCTGTTAAGACTCTAGAAAATGGTTGGTCTCGTCTGCTTCTCGGAACGGATGCAGAGTACGATTTCCTAGGTTTTGACGTGGATGACTTCCATGCACATCTACGTGCGCACGGCGATGATGTTGATGTGGACGAAGTGCGTGAGTGGTTTGATGACGACGAGGGCGATCCTGGGTATCAGACCCTGTCTGATATCGAGATTGCATCTTCGGTTGCAGGTGTCAGTACCCAGCTTGAAGATTCCGACGAGGATGGCGACAATGATGCGGACTCCTCTCAGCATGACACAGCTCCAGCCATCCCCAAGCTGAGTGCACTCCGGGAACACTTAGAGTTCATTCTGGACTACCTGGAACATCCGGACTGAGACAGGGAGATGAGGCCCTTGGGACTTGTGAAGGAAGTGTGTGCTTTCAGGCAGCGCATCATCAATCGTCAGAATCGTCGTTCCTTGCGTCAATCAACGATTGACAGCTTTTTCAGGCCCGTGACCCCCGCTGTGCCCAGCCCTGGCTCCACTCCGTTGCCTCCCCAAGACAGGCCCTCATGCTCCGAGCCACAGCCCAGCACATCAGCCACGGTGGAGTCACCGCTCGACGTGAGTTTGTGTCTATCTTCTGAGTCGTCTGCAGTGGGTACGCCATCACCACGACCCAGCGACGCACCCCTAGGTCACCTGCCGGTGATACTCTCAGACTCTGACAGTGATTAAACGGCAAGAATTTCTCCACTAGACCACACGGAAATTTAGTGTTGTGCAGTGAAAGAAAAACAGAGCATAAAGTATTGTAAAGAAAGTAGAAATTTGAGTGAAAAGAAAATTTTGGGGACTAAATTTAACGTAAATACACTTGTGATTTGTTTTGAAATTGGTTTTATGAGTGGAAAGACTTAAAGTGCAGAGTGCAACACTTATTAAGTTACAATGGAGCATAAGTAAGACAAGAGTGCGCACTGTGAAGAGAATGGACTTCTGAGTGCGAATGACTAAGTTCAGTGCAAGACTTCATGAACAGTGTACTGCAAGTGCTTCAGGAAATCCTTCTTACTGTCAGAGTCTGAGAGGAGATGGTTATTCATCAAGATGGCCATGGACTTGCTGTAAGTAGGCAGAATGTTTCATACTATACTCTACTGTATTTTCCATACTATACTTACCTCAAACACCTCATTTCACTCTTTTATGTCCCTTATTGGTGTGAATATGTTGTGTCTTAGGTGCTATGCATGTGCAGTAGGGAGGTGTTTTTCTGAGTTAGGCTAGGTTAGGGTCCATAACTACCAGTCCAGGAGCCAGGGACTTCTAAGTACCCAGAATGTTTAATATTGTATGAACCTACCTCAAAAACCTCATTTTATGCTTCTGCATTTATTTCAGTCTTTTATGTTCCTTATTGGTATGATTTGGGTCTTAAATAGGTGCTATGCATGTGCAGAGGGAGTTGTATAGGTGTTTTTCTGAGTTAGGGTCCATAAGTACAAGTCCAGGTGGCTGATGCCCACTATCCGGACAGGACCACTTTCCGGACATGCCTATGGCTCTATTACGTCAGATAGTGGAGGGATTACTGTATATATATATATATATATATATATATATATATATACAGTACCGGGTATATATATATAGTATATACAGTGCTCGTAAGAAGTATCGAGCGCCCTGCGTCCCTCCTATGAAACAAACCTTTCAACATTGAAAAAACATGTAAATGCAGGAAACTCGCACGGAACACGATCTCACGGAACGCGCTCGCAATTATACACGGTAAGGGCTGGGATACATATAAGACAACGTAAGATTAAAGAACCATTATGAAAACTACAAATTAACGCAGGAGAGGCCTTTGAAAGATCAAATCCTCGAACATCACCGCAGTGAGCGGTTTGTTTTGATTATGTGACGATCTAGGCGGGAAATTATTCAGTGAGTGAGACATTCCCGAGTACAGTAGCACAGTATTTGTAAGTTAAATATTTACAGTACTGTACTGTTCTGGTAAGTTTATGTGCAACTTAAAGTACTATTAAATAACGTTAAAGCAAGAAATAAAGTCTTATAACCAGTTTACCTGATAGGTGTCAGAATATTGCCTTTTTTATTTGTTCATTTTTTCAACAGTACTGTACAGTATTTGTAAGTTAAATACTTACTGTTCTCGTATGTACTGTACTTGTAAGCACTTAAATAAAGTTAAATCATTAAATAAAGCCTTATAACCAGTTAACCCGAATTATATGATTACCCATGATCGGTGTCGGAATATTGCCTTTTTTGTTTGTTCGTTAAACTCTTACTGTACTGCTTTTCTAAAGTACTGTATTTGTAAGTTAAATATTTATTGTTCTGGTATGTACTTGTAAGAAATTAAAGCATTAAATAAAGCCTTGTAACCAGTTAACCTGATTTAAATGATTACCCATGATCGGCATCGGAATATTGCCTTTTTTGTTTGTTCGTTAAAGACTTGCTATACAGCTTTTCCACAGTACTGCATTTCTAAGTTAAATATGTACTGTTCTGGTATGCAATTGCAAGTTAAAGCACTCAAAAAAGATAAAGCATTAAATAAAGCCCTGGTACCAGTTAACCTGATTTATATGATTACCTATGATCGGCGTCGGAATGTTTCCTTGTGTTTACGTACAGTATTTGTGTGTTGAAGTTTTGCTGTGAAGTACTGTATTTGTGAGTTATAACATTAAATAAACCTTCTAACCACTTAAAGTGCTTTCTAGTGATTACCAGTGACAGATAACAGCAAAACAACACATTTGGGGGGTCTAGGGAGCAAAATACGGAGTAGTTTAAATATACGCGATTTCGCACCTAACACGGCACAGTAGGAACGAAACCCACCTGTTCCGTGCGAGTTTCCTGTAACGCATTATATTTACCTTTAATGCTTGGTAGGGTATCCTTCGCGCTTCTTCACGGACCCAAGATGTTGTGGAAGTGAAAGGGCGAGGTACCTCACGTGCTGGGGTGGTAGTTTTGCCCAGGAGTCACGAATGGCTGCTTCCAGCTTAGGCAGAGAACTCATATCCTTCCCTTGGAGATTCTTCTTTACGAGGTACCGTACCAGAGGTTTTCTATCAGGTTGAGGTCTGGGCTATTGCTTGGCCATTCTTTCATGAAGGAGACCTCGCAGTCACAAAGCCAGTTGGTGACCGATTTGGCTTTATGAGCAGGTGCACTGTCCTGCTGAAACACTGTTGCACCTGTGAGCTCCAAGGACTCAGGTAATTCATCACAAACAAGCTTCAGATAAATGTCCTGATTCACTCTGCAGTTCTTGGAAAGCACAAGCTTCCCCAAACCTTTCCCAGAGAAACAACCCCATACCATAAGTGAATCAGGGTGTTTAACTGTGCTCTCCACGTAACGGGGGTCAAGCGGATCACTACCTTTGCGCCAGTGCACATGCACTCCTCGATTACAGGTAACACTAAACGTTGCCTCATCAGACCACAACACTGACAACCACTGGTCCTCACCCCAGCTAAGGTACTTGTTAGCAAAGGTAAGCCTATGAAGTCGCTGGTAACGTGTAAGAAGAGGCTTTCTCACAGGCCTGTGACTTGTGTAACCAAGTTCATGGACTCTTCGAGACACCGTGCGCACTGAAACCTCACCAAACACTTCCGGGTTGCTCTCCTTAATTTTCCTTGCACTCAAACGAGGATTGGACTCCAATGCACATTTTAACACATTAACACACCTCGGGGAAGTTTTCCTGGGCCTACCAGACGGCGGTTTCTTTGTAGGAACGTCACCACTATTTTCCACTCGAAAACGGGCACACCACCTCCGCACTGTCGATCGAGCACACCAACCAAATCACTAATTTCCTTCGTGGGGTGACCTGCCTCCTTTGGAGCAATGATCTGGATATGATTTCACTCGAAAGTTCACGGGTAGGGGCCATAACAAAGTGACGAAAGCCAAAACACTGCGGGACACTAGGTAAAAAATGGCGCAAGAAGAGAGGGAGGAGCGGCGGAGTTCCTCTCTCTCATGCAGCCTGTAGGCAACTGAGGCGGCAGCCAACCAGCTCGCAGTAAGGCCTCAAGCTGCCGTAATGTCATGTTAGCAGCCCAAATATCTGGCTCAATTTTTAGTACCAAAAAAGGGCGATTCTTTTTTCGCCAAAAGTATTGCGCGCCCTGACATAGGCGCTCGATACTTCTGACGAACACTGTACATATATATATATATATATATATATATATATATATATATATATATATATATATACAGTACACCCTCATTATCGACGTTTTTTTTATTGACGGATTTGATTATCGACGGTTTTTTTGTCTCCTGGGAGTTAAATTATTATTATTAAAAAAATAAAAAAATAAAGAATTGTATTGGCACCTCCTAGCAAGTCTGCGCGCCATCCTGCCAGGTGTCTCTGGCTGCTCGCGGCATGTTCCCGCCGACCCAACAAACAACAGCATCAGTACACGTTTGTCTGTTGTTCTCATATCGTGTTCAGCCACATCTATCGTGCTTTCGCGATCATCAAGGATCCGAAGCGCCCTTGTAACACTCCAACTGGAAATAAGGCAGCTAAGAGAGCAAGGAAAGTACTTACCTTGGAAGTAAAGAATGAAATATTACAAAAACTTAGAAGTGGAATGAGCTATGCAGCGGTTGGTCGCGAGTATGGCATGAATGAGTCCAGTGTTTGTGGCATAAAATGGAGAGAAAAAGACATTAAAGATGCCCTGGCTTCGTGCACACCAGGATCGGCTAAAGTAACGATGCATGTGAGAGATGATGCCTTGGTGAAGGTAGAAAAGGCACTGAATATTTGGATTGAGGACTTAAACCGTCGACACATGCCGCTAGACTCCCAGTTCATCAGAAACAAAGCAAAACAACTCTATGCTCGGTTTCCTGGTGAAAGCAGTGGTGTTGGTGAAGATAATGGTGATGAAGGTGAGGCAGGTGAAAATAGTGATGATGGTGATGAAAGTAATGACGATGGTGATAGGCCTAGTAATGTTGGTGCTTCTAGGCAAAAGAAATTTAAATTTGCAGCCAGCAAGGGCTGGTTCGAGAATTTTAAGAAAAGGTATGGCCTACATAACATTAGGAATAGGATGACTGGTGTAGCAGCTTCAGCAGATCAGATAGCAGGAGAATCGTACCCACGTGACTTTGCTGAACTTATAAGGGAGAAAGGGTACAGGCATGAACAAGTGTTTAATGTGGACGAAACACGCCTGTGGTGGAAGAAAATGCCTAAAAGAACGTACATTTCGGATGAGGAGAAAAGTGCGCCAGGCTTTAAAGCATCAAAAGATCGTGTGTCTGTGCTGTTGTGTGGTAATTCAGAAGGACATATGATAAAACCCATGCTCCTGTATCATTTGTTATAATGTTAAAGACGAGTTGGATTTTTTGTCAATAAAGGATATTTCTTGCAAAAGTTAGGCAGAGATTAAATATGAAATATACGAGCATAAGGAGAGTTGAATTTTCCTAAAAGAAGATCCTAGCGAAAGCTAGGCTAAGATTCATCTTTGATAGCATAAACTGCCATACAGTCGTGAAAATTTAGGTCTGGGAGAAATGGAATATCAAGAATGAAAGGAAGCTCTTGAGAATGAAAGTAAATAGGAGAGCGTGGTCTCTCTGGTATGAGCTAGCAGCACCGGCGTGTGTTGTGAAGATCGGTGCGAACAGCTGATCTAACGTAACACTTGCCTCACACTCTCAGTTATTAGACGTATGAATGACCACCACTGCTGCTTTCGTTTTTTTTTTTTTTTACACACTCGGTTATGTAAACATATGGATGGCTACAACTGCTGGTTTCGCCTTTTATATTTAGATGGAGTGAGGTGTAAGTGGAGAGAGAAGTGATGATACAGCAGCCATTACAAGTTGAGGTCCAGTGTACGACCACTATGCATCAACATCAGAGATTATGCTATTTTTTCCATAATTCTTTACTTAATATAAGTAGTTTTATTATGATATTCAGTTTTTCAATTGCCTAAATAATTTATTTCTAAGAAACACTAAAACTAAACCGCATATTACATACGAGTGATTGAAGGGATACTAAAATATATAAATAAAGGGTACCTGACCAGACGAAAATCGGTATCGACGGTTTTAGGCATCGACGGGTATCTTAAGTACCTAACCCCCGTCGATAATGAGGGTGTACTGTATACAGGTAACTCGCACGGAACACATGGGTTTCGTTCCTACCGTGCCGTGTTAGGTGCGAAATCGCGTATATTTAAACTACTCCGTATTTTGCTCCCTAGACCCCCCAAATGTGTTGTTTTGCTGTTATCTGTCACTGGTAATCACTAGAAAGCACTTTAAGCGGTTAGAAGGTTTATTTAATGTTATAACTCACAAATACAGTACTCCACAGCAAAACTTCAACACACAAATACTGTACGTAAACACAAGGAAACATTCCGACGCCGATCATAGGTAATCATATAAATCAGGTTAACTGGTACCAGTGCTGTAACTTACAAGTACATACCAGAACAGTACATATTTAACTTAGAAATGCAGTACTGTGATATCGAATGATTTCAGTACATAATCTGTTAGGAATGGATGAAAAAAAAAAAAAATGTTATGAATACATTTTCACCTTTTTGATATACGTTTATGGTAGTTTCCAGTTATTTTTTACGTTATCGTTGTGCCCAAGCTTGGAAGAGGGAGCGAAAGAGTTGAATTTTCAGTCCTAAATGAGAAAAGTGCACGTCCTCCAAGGCTAGACTCTGCCACGGGAGAATAAAGTGGAGGGTCAGTCCGATTAGCAATAAGGAAGTTGTGTCACAACTTCCAGCTCTCACACCACGAGAATGGCTAAAAATAGAATCGTAATGCAGTTTCAGAACTAACAATAAGTCTAATTATTACGAATACAGATACAAAGCAGAAATAAATACGTTTACAGACGGGGAAAACGTACTTCTTCCGTCATAACATGTTCATCTCTCTCATTTTACGTTCATCATTTTACCTTGTTATTTTCGCAATAAACAGGGTGGTTGTTTGTGTTTTGCAAGGGAGGAAAAAGATTGTATTTTCTGTCTGGGTCGAGATAATGGGTGTAACTATGTGTCGTTAGGCATGGCCACGAGCGAAAAAATCGTACATCCACTCATCACGATAGCAGGTGGTGAACTGACAGATGATACATGAGACTGATGAGAGGGTGAAGTCAAGGTCAGTCTCATGTCCCAGATTTTCGTTCACTTCATGAAAGTTTTCAGTTTTCTACACGTTGCATTGCATCAAATGATCCAAACCATTACAGCAAACCTGAGCAAATAGGTAAAGATACCAAGACAAAACAAAAAAGGCAATATTCCGATGCCGATCATGGGTAATCATATAAATCAGGTTAACTGGTTACAAGGCTTTATTTAATGCTTTAATTGCTTACAAGTACATACCAGAACAGTAAATATTTAACTTACAAATACAGTACTGTAGAAAAGCAGTACAGTAAGAGTTTAACGAACAAACAAAAAAGGCAATATTCCGACGCCGATCATGGGTAATCATATAATTCGGGTTAACTGGTTACAAGGCTTTATTTAATTATTTAACTTTATTTCAGTGCTTACAAGTACAGTACATACGAGAACAGTAAATATTTAACTTACAAATACTGTACACTACTGTGGAAAAAACGAACAAATAAAAAAGGCAATATTCTGACGCCTATCAGGTGAACTGGTTATAAGACTTTATTTCTTGCTTTAACGGTATTTAATAGTACTTTAAGTTGCACATAAACTTACCAGAACAGTACAGTACTGTAAATATTTAACTTACAAATACTGTGCTACTGTACTCGGGAATGTCTCACTCACTGAATAATTTCCCGCCTAGATCGTCACGTAATCAAAACAAACCGCTCGCTGCGGTGACGTTCGAGGATTTGATCTTTCAAAGGCCTCTCCTGCATTAATTTGTAGTTTTCATATTGGTTCTTTAAACTTACGTTGTCTTATATGTATCCCAGCCCTTACCATGTATAATTGCGAGCGCGTTCCGTGAGATCGTGTTCCGTGCGAGCTACCTGTATACAGTACACCCTCATTATCGACGGGGGTTAGGTACTTAAGATACCCGTCGATGCCTAAAACCGTCGATACCGATTTTCATCTGGTCAGGTACCCTTTATTTATATATTTTAGTATCCCTTCAATCACTCGTATGTAATATGCAGTTTAGTTTTAGTGTTTCTTAGAAATAAATTAGTTAGGCAATTGAAAAACTGAATATCATAATAAAACTACTTATATTAAGTAAAGAATTATGGAAAAAATAGCATAATCTCTGATGTTGATGCATAGTGGTCGTACACTGGACCTCAACTTGTAATGGCTGCTGTATCATCACTTCTCTCTCCACTTACACCTCACTCCATCTAAATATAAAAGGCGAAACCAGCAGTTGTAGCCATCCATATGTTTACATAACCGAGTGTGTAAAAAAAAAAAAAACGAAAGCAGCAGTGGTGGTCATTCATACGTCTAATAACTGAGAGTGTGAGGCAAGTGTTACGTTAGATCAGCTGTTCGCACCGATCTTCACAACACACGCCGGTGCTGCTAGCTCATACCAGAGAGACCACGCTCTCCTATTTACTTTCATTCTCAAGAGCTTCCTTTCATTCTTGATATTCCATTTCTCCCAGACCTAAATTTTCACGACTGTATGGCAGTTTATGCTATCAAAGATGAATCTTAGCCTAGCTTTCGCTAGGATCTTCTTTTAGGAAAATTCAACTCTCCTTATGCTCGTATATTTCATATTTAATCTCTGCCTAACTTTTGCAAGAAATATCCTTTATTGACAAAAAATCCAACTCGTCTTTAACATTATAACAAATGATACAGGAGCATGGGTTTTATCATATGTCCTTCTGAATTACCACACAACAGCACAGACACACGATCTTTTGATGCTTTAAAGCCTGGCGCACTTTTCTCCTCATCCGAAATGTACGTTCTTTTAGGCATTTTCTTCCACCACAGGCGTGTTTCGTCCACATTAAACACTTGTTCATGCCTGTACCCTTTCTCCCTTATAAGTTCAGCAAAGTCACGTGGGTACGATTCTCCTGCTATCTGATCTGCTGAAGCTGCTACACCAGTCATCCTATTCTTAATGTTATGTAGGCCATACCTTTTCTTAAAATTCTCGAACCAGCCCTTGCTGGCTGCAAATTTAAATTTCTTTTGCCTAGAAGCACCAACATTACTAGGCCTATCACCATCGTCATTACTTTCATCACCATCATCACTATTTTCACCTGCCTCACTTTCATCACCATTATCTTCACCAACACCACTGCTTTCACCAGGAAACCGAGCATAGAGTTGTTTTGCTTTGTTTCTGATGAACTGGGAGTCTAGCGGCATGTGTCGACGGTTTAAGTCCTCAATCCAAATATTCAGTGCCTTTTCTACCTTCACCAAGGCATCATCTCTCACATGCATCGTTACTTTAGCCGATCCTGGTGTGCACGAAGCCAGAGCATCTTTAATGTCTTTTTCTCTCCATTTTATGCCACAAACACTGGACTCATTCATGCCATACTCGCGACCAACCGCTGCATAGCTCATTCCACTTCTAAGTTTTTGTAATATTTCGTTCTTTACTTCCAAGGTAAGTACTTTCCTTGCTCTCTTAGCTGCCTTATTTCCAGTTGGAGTGTTACAAGGGCGCTTCGGAGCCTTGATGATCGCGAAAGCACGATAGATGTGGCCGAACACGATATGAGAACAACAGACAAACGTGTACTGATGCTGTTGTTTGTTGGGTCGGCGGGAACATGCCGCGAGCAGCCAGAGACACCTGGCAGGATGGCGCGCAGACTTGCTAGGAGGTGCCAATACAATTCTTTATTTTTTTATTTTTTTAATAATAATAATTTAACTCCCAGGAGACAAAAAAACCGTCGATAATCAAATCCGTCAATAAAAAAAACGTCGATAATGAGGGTGTACTGTATATATATGTATGTACAGTAATCCCTCTAATATCCGAACGCCCAATATCCGAACATCCCCACTAACCGGACATAATCCTCCTGGGATCCAATATTCCCAAAATGGGCCAAAAACCGCAAAAAATTCGAAAAAAAATCTGACTTTTTTCCCTCCCATAATTTGAAATTCCCGCCTGGCACCAAACAGCTGTTACACCATGGTCCCTTCACCCCTTCCTTCCTCCCCCTCCCCCCTCCCCTGTCAGGTTGCCATTTGGTATTTTTCATTACCAATTGTGGGCCAATTTGGTAATGAAAAATTCGTTTGGTAATGCATTAGAATAATGCATTACCAAATGGATTTTTCACATGTATGAGGATACACAGGATGGAGATGGTGGATTGTTTGCTCTCTCTGATTAATCTGCTACCCTACATAGTGTGAAAATAATCAACATGGTGTTAGTTATAAGGAGAGTGATTACATGTATTTCCACTTGTATATATAATTAGTGAAGAATATATGCTAGCTTTACGAATTTGGTAATGAAAAGTTATATTTGACAATGAAAGTTGAGGAGATTGGTAATGTGGCTGTTGCGATCTGGCAACTCTGTTGCCCCACCAACATCAACAGTCACAGCTTAACTCCGATGGAGAGCAGATACTCATAACAGTGCAAGCCACAGGTGCTTGTTTTTTGTGAATAAACAGTGAATAAACTGCAATACCTTGCCACTAGAACACATGGGAATTTACAGTGTTGTGCAGTGTTAAGAAATTAGAATTTAGAGTGCAGAGGATTAACTGTGGACTGCAAACTGGCGGTTCAAACCAGTCCAAGAGCAAGGGACTTGTAAGTACCCAGAATGTTTAATAATGTATAAACTCACCTCTAAAACCTCATTTTATGGTTCTTTTGCATTTATTTCAGTCTTTTATGTCCCTTATTGGTGTGATTTGGGTCTTAAATAGGTGCAATGCATGTCCAGAGGGAGTTGTATAGGTGTTTTTCAGAGTTAGGGTCCATAAGTACAAGTCCATAAGCTGGGGCCCAATATCCGGACAGGACCACTATCCGGACCTGCCTATGGCTCTATTGATCCGGATATTGGAGGGGTTACTGTATATATATATATATATATATATATATATATATATATATATATATACAGTAAGACCTCACTATAACGGACTAATTGGGGCTCAAACCATTCCAAAAAATGAGAAATTCCAATAAAAGCGACATCCGGACTCCCCCCTGCTAATCCAGACTTTTTCCGACATATCAGACATTAGTCCGGATCGCATGAACAGTTTTCAAACTGTTTTGACTACCATTATGGTACGGTACTGTGTTATGACTTCACTACATTAATCAGATGGTATAATACATATAATAATACTGTACTGTACACTGATAGACATTTCTTTTATTTATCTTACTATGGTGTACATAGCTGAAGTGGTCAGACAGTCCGGACTGCTCTGGCTTTATTGGACTTCTTCCGATATACTGTATAGGAATTTAGTCCGGTAGCTCCTCGAGTCCGATAAAAGCAAATTCCGGTCTATTGAAGTCCGATATATCGAGGTTTTACTGTATATATATATATACATATACACAGTAGGATCTCGCCAATAATGTCTAATTGGTGCCAGAAAAATGCCGTTATTAGCGAAAACGTTATTTGCCTGACATTAAAATACATGTATAAAGGGTTTATTGGTGCCGCCACTCCAGGACTTTTATCCACTTTTCCCACCTGGGGCCCTCCTATCACTACTTTTTTAAACTGAAATAATAAGATTAGTTATTATATCATCATGAGTAATATAAAACTCACTTTCAAGGAGTTATGAGGTGTTTGGTGCGATGATTGTTTCGAGGTTTGTGCATGGACGCTACTGCAGCGTACCCCGACCCCTCGCTGGCCTCGTCCCCACTCCTGACTCTCACGCCAGGGTCACCCACTTCCATCAACACTTCATCAAACCCCATAAAGTCAAAATCTTCAGGAAAGTCCCCAGTGTCATCAATGTCATCATCTACTCAACCCTTCTCTGTTGTTCTTCCTCGGCTGGCTAGCATTATGAAAGAAAGTGAGTGATGAGTGACTGATGGCGGGCATTCACTCAGTCGTGATACTTTTTCTGGTATTTTCTTGAAATATGATTTACAAGTCCAAACATAGTCATTATTTCTGACGGCTGCTCTCTCTTTGTCCCAGCAGACTAAGTTGTGGCTGGAGTGCCGACCAAGAATGTTTAATGGTTGCCAATGTTGTAGTATTCCAGGCACTGATGAAGAAATTTACAGACTGTTGAAAGTTAAACTTCTTCCAGAATGCAGCAACAGTCATTATGTTGGGGGTTGCAGGTATGCCAGGTGGGGCAGGTGAGTCACGTGGGGCTGTGGAGGTGGAGGGGGAAGCAGATTGTGAGTTAGGTAGGGCAGTGGAGGTGGAGGGGACAGCAGCGGGCGACTCAGGGGAGGTGGCGAGGGGAGGATCCTCCATCTCCTCCTCACTACTGCTCACATTTTCGGCAATTTCCTTCATCTCTTTCTGTTTGTCTGTTTCATTCCTCGTCTTCTTATGGACATATTTGCAGTATAACAACTTGGCATTCACAAAATAACCGTTATTCAAGTGAATCCAAACTTTATTACAGAACCTGGGTATCTATTCTAACTTACCGTTATTGCCGAAAACATTATTGGTGAGATCCTACTGTATGTATATTATACTGTACAGTACAGTATGTATGTTTATATATATATATATATATATATATATATATATCTAGATAGATAGATAGATATAGATATATACAGTAATCCTCCAATATCCGATGTAACAGAGCCATACGCATGTCCGGATAGTGGTCCTGTCCGGATAGTGGGCACCAGCCACCTGGACTTGTACTTATGGACCCTAACTCAGAAAAACACCTATACAACTCCCTCTGCACATGCATAGCACCTATTTAATACCCAAATCATACCAATAAGGGACATAAAAGACTGAAATAAATGCAAAAGAAGCATAAAATGAGGTTTTTGAGGTAGGTTTATACAATATTCAACATTCTGGGTACTTACAAGTCCCTGGCTCCTGGACTGGTAGTTATGGACCCTAACCTAGCCTAACTCAGAAAAACACCTCCCTACTGCACATGCATAGAACCTAAGACACAGCATATTCACACCAATAAGGGACATAAAAGAGTGAAATGAGGTGTTTGAGGTAAGTATAGTATGGAAAATACAGTAGAGTATAGTATGAAACATTCTGCCTACTTACAGCAAGTCCATGGCCATCTTGATGAATAACCGCCTCCTCTCAGACTCTGACAGTAAGAAGGATTTCCTGAAGCACTTGCAGTACACTGTTCATGAAGTCTTGCACTGAACTTAGCCATTCGCACTCAGAAGTCCAATCTCTTCACAGTGCGCACTCTTGTCTTACTTATGCTCCATTGTAACTTAATAAGCGTTGCACTCTGCACTTTAAGTCTTTCCACTCATAAAACCAATTTCAAAACAAATCACAAGTGTATTTACGTTAAATTTAGTCCAAAAATTGTTTGTCTTTTCACTCACAACTCTAAATCCTTAACACAATGCACTGTTTTTTTCACTGCACAACACTGTAAATTCCCGTGTGGTCCAGTGGAGAAGTTCTTGGCGTCTAATCACTGTCAGAGTCTGACAGTAGCACAGGGAGGCGACCTAGGGGTGCGTCGCTGGGTCGTGGTGATGGCGTACCCACTCCAGATGACTCTGAAGACAGACGCAAACTCATGTCGAGCGGTGACTCCACCGTGGCTGATGTGCTGGGCTGTGGCTCGTAGCATGAGGGCCTGTCTTGGGGAGGCAACGGAGTGGAGCCAGGGCTGGGCACAGCAGGGGTCACGGGCCTGAAAAAGCTGTCAATCATTGACTGACGCAAGGAATGATGATTCTGACGATTGATGATGTGCTGCCTGAAAGCACGCACTTCCTCCACAAGTCCCAAGGGCCCCATCTCCCTGTCGCAGTCCGGGTGTTCCAGGTAGCCCAGAACGAACTCTAGGTGTTCCCGGAGTGTGCTCAGCTTGGGAATGGCTGGAGTTGTGTCATGCTGAGAGGAGTCTGCATCATCGTCGCCGTCCTCGTCGGAATCTTCAAGCTGGGTACTGACACCTGCAACTGAAGATGCGATCTCGGTATCAGACAAGGTATGATACCCAGGATCGCCCTCATTGTCATCCAACCACTCACGCATGTCGTCCAAATCAACATCGTCGCCGTGCGTATGTAGACTTGCATGGAAGTCATCCATGTCAAAACCTAGGAAATCGTACTCCACATCCGTTCCGAGAAGCAGATGAGACCAACCATTTTCTAGTCTTGACAGGGATTTCCTTCCATGCACTGGCCCAGTTGTAGACTGCAGACTTGATGTTGTAGCGGTGAAGGTTTTCCAAAGTCCGCTGGCGTGTCCCGTCCCTCCCTGCGCTCATCCTCGTCCTCAAGAACAACCATCACCTTGTCCAGGAACTTCCGGCAGTATAGGCGTTTCGTTGCCACGATCACTCCTTGGTCCATTGGTTGGATGACAGTAGTAGTATTAAGTGGCAGAAACATGCACCTAATGTGGCCATTCTCAGCCACCAAGTCCTTCTCGCACGGGTGGGCAGGTGCATTGTCAAGGAGAAGGAGGGCCTTTACCTGGTCGCGTTGGATTTCCAGTTTCTCTGTCTGGTAATGTATGACCTCCTTGACGAAATGGCGGTGGAACCAGTCTTTGAAGATCTGGGCTGTGAACCATGCCTTCAAAGAATGGTACCAGATGACAGGAAGGACATCTATCACCCCACGAAGACACCGAGGCTGCTTTGTACGGCCAACAATAACGGGCTTAAGCTGGTGCATGCCGTTAGCATTGGCACAACGCAAAGCAGATAGCCGTTGCTTGGAGAGCTTGCGGCCAGGTACACACTTCTCTGTCTCCTCGGCTAGAGTGTTCGTTGGCAAAGAGCGATAGAATAAACCAGTTTCATCAGCGTTGTAGACTTGACCGAGAGTGAGGCCCTCCCTGTCGATCAAGCCCTTCACCTTGTGCCGAAACTCCTCTACTCCAGCCTCGTTAGTGTCCAAAGCTTCGCCATGAGACTTACAGTTGGTAAGGCCATGCTGTAACTTAAATGCGAAGAGCCAACCCTCGGATGCCTTGAAGTCTATGGCGTCGTGAAGCCTGGCGAACTTCTCAGCAGCAGCCTTCAGCTCCATACCACGTACCATCACACCAGCAGCATGTTGCTGTCAATACCAAATCAACGTGGAGCGGTCAACTTCAGCAAACTTGGGAGTAAACATCACCTTCCTCTCCACATTGCGTTTGCTTCTCGACGAGAAGTCAACCGTGTACTGCATGAGTTTGTCTTGGGATCTCTTAATATGAAACAAAGTAGATCGCGCCAGTTTAAACTCGCGGAGGATGCGTAAAGAAGACTATCCCACATCTATTTTCTCCAATATCTCCCGCTTCTTCTCCAGAGTCAATACCAATCTCTTCCTCTTCTCAGGCAGCGGGGCCATCATCACACACATGAAAGACAGGCACGAGAGCAGCAGGAGTGCCTGCAGCAGGTAAGGCACCACCACAAAAGCGAGCATGTGGGCAGCCATGACGACGTGCGTTCACTTGCGACAAGAGACAGGCGGAAAGTGGAGAGGATGCAGGGGCGCTCTAGCGGACGTCAGAGGAATGATGCGCCACAACAAAGCTGTCCCGTGCCCCGCGCGCCAAGTTCAAATTAGGGGTAGGAAAAAATCTGTTTTTTTTTTTTTGAATTTTTTGCGGTTTTCGGACCATTTTGGGAATATTGGATCCCGGGACGACTATGTCCGGTTAGTGGGGATGTTCGGATAGTGGGCGTTCAGATATGAGAGGGATTACTTATATAACATCTGTCTATATTGCCAGATGCCATAATCCCATAAGGGGTGGTCATTTGACTTTGAGTTGTATTTGTTTTACAGGAAGCGGCACTAACCCTCCACCAACCCACTTGTTGACACATTCGAAACATGTATGGTTTGGTTTTATGGTTACCACCCAGTGTTGTAAATGGTTTCTTGGCTTACAAGAAACTATTTGGCCTGTCACTCCATGTAAAGCCACCTGTAAAGGAAAGAAAAGCAATAAGAAGTGACAGGAAAGATGGGAGAAATAGGAAGAGAGGAGGGCAGGCACAGAAAAATAATGACAAAGGCTAAGGAAGAAGTAGGCAGCACTACATCAAGTTAGTGGATGATGGTTGCCAGCACCTACCACTAATATATATATATATATATATATATATATATATATATATATATATATATATGCAGTATATACGAGGGGCGTTCAAAAAGTTTTGGAAACAGGGTAATAAAAGCAAAATTAATAAAGATACACATTTATTGAAGTTCATACTCCTTCAACATACTCTCCTCTAAGGCTTACACACTTCTGGAGCCGTGGCATCCACTTAACAAAGCACTTCGAGTACTCAGAAACAGGTATACTCTTCAGTTCTGAATTTATCCTCCTGGCAAGGTCCTGTTCCCTTCTAAGAGGATCCCAGCAAATTTTTCTGACAATTTAGGGAATAGCCAAAAGTCACACGGTGCAGTCCTGACCTGACACCGTGTGACTTTTGGCTGTTCCCTAAATTGTCAGAAAAATTTGCTGGGATCCTCTACGAAGGGAACAGGACCTTGCCAGGAGGATAAATTCAGAACTGAAGAGTATACCTGTTTCTGAGTACTCGAAGTGCTTTGTTAAGTGGATGCCACGGCTCCAGAAGTGTGTAAACCTTAGAGGAGAGTATGTTGAAGGAGTATGAACTTCAATAAATGTGTATCTCTATTAATTTTGCTTTTAGTACCCTGTTGCCAAAACTTTTTGAACACCCCTCGTGTATACATATATATATATATATATATATATATATATATATATATACATATATATATATACTGTATATATATATATATATATATATATATATATATATATATATATATACTGTATATATATATATATATATATATATATATATATATATATATATATATATATATACTGTATATATATATATATATATATATATATATATATACAGTAATCCCTCCACTATCCAATGTAAGAGAGCCAAAGGCATGTCCGGAAAGTGGTCCCGTCCAGAAAGTGGGCCTCTGACTGCTGGACTGGTACTTAGGACCTTAACCCAGCTTAACTTTGAATGCCACCTAAATAATTTCCTACTGGACATGCATAGCACTTATTTAGACCTATTTAAGACCCTATTCACACCAATAATGGATGTAAATCATTAAATAAATGAAAAGGAACCAGAGAATGAGGAATTAGAAGTGAGTATGGAAAATACTTAGGCCTAGCAGTGTACAGGGTACTGTACTTACAGCATGTCTGAGGCCGCCTCCTCTAACTCTCTAAGGCTCTGGTAGTTGTGACAATGCTCTTTAAGCGCGTACACTACGGTACTCCAGTGTGGTGCTACACTTAATTCTTTGCGCTGTGAGTTATAATTGTTTAATACTGCACATTCTTCTTAACTGAACCATGCCAGTTTCAACCAACAGTTTCAACTGCCACTTTGCACTCCACACTTAATCATTTGCACTCTAAAATATAATTTCTTAACACTGCACAACACTGTAAATTCCCATGTGGTCTAATGGCAAGGTATTGCAGTTTATTCACTGTATATTCATAAAAAAACAAGCACGTGCGGCATCAATTACGATGGACGTCGTCCCTGAACGAAGGTTAGGCAGTAACTGGGGACAGGGTTACCAGATCTGAACTCGGCCACATTACCAAACTCCTCAATGTTCATTACCAAATTTAACTTTTCATTACCAAATTCTTAAAGGAAGCATTTATTCTTCACTAATTATCTATCTATCTATCTATCTATCTATTGCCAGACGCCTCAATCCCGTTTGGGGTGGCCACAAACAAATCGCCTCCAAGTCGCCCTGTCCCCTGCCATTTCACTGCTCTGCTCCCAGCTCACACCCCCCTCTCTCATATACCTCTCCACCCCATCCCTCCATCTCATCCTCGGCCTCCCCCTCCCTCTTTCCCCCTCCACCTCATTCACATATACTCTCTTCGTCAGTCTTTCACCCTCCATCCTCTCCATATGGCCAAACCACCTCAGTGTGTTCCTCATAACGCTTCCTATCACATCCACATCAACACCACAACGCTCCTTTATATCCTCATTCGTCAGCCTGTCTCTCCATGTGACTCCACAGGCTCCTCTTAAATAACTCATTTCCACTGCTCTCACTCTTGACTTGTGTCCTTCCAACAACGTCCAAGCTTCACTTCCGTACGTTAGAGTTGGTATCACAATACTGTCATGTAGTAACTTTTTCACTTCCATGCTCACTTCCCTGTTTCTTATCACTGCTTTCAAGGAACCAGCAACCTTTCTTCCCTGCTGTACCCTTTCAAGCACTTCACCCTCCAAACCTCCATCCTTACTCATCACACTACCCAAGTACTTAAACGTACTCACATTTTCCAATTCCTCACCATCCAACCTCGCTGTACATTCACTGACTTCACCTCTCTCAAAGACCATCACTTTACTCTTCCCTACATTCACTTTTAGATTCCGTTTCTTACACACTCTCTCAAACTCATCAACCAAGCCTTGCAGCTCCCCTTCGTCTTCACTCAACAACACAGTATCATCTGCAAACAACAGTACAGGGAGTTTCCAAACACTATCCTCTCTCACCATGGCCACTCCAACATCCACTACCCTACCTTGTACCTCTTTCATTACCCCATCCATGTACAGATTGAACAACCATGGAGACATGACACATCCCTGTTTCAACCCAACCTTCAAAGAGAAAAATTCACTTAGTTCACCATCCACACGCACTGCAGCCTTCGCACCATCGTACATACTCTTCACAGCATTCAACAACTTTCCATCTACTCCATATATTCTTAACACTTTCCACAATCCTAGTCTATCCACCCTGTCATATGCTTTCTCCAAATCCATGAAAGCCACATACAACTTCTTTCCCTTCTCTAGAAACTTTTCCACTAAGGATCTAAGAATGAATATCTGATCTACACAACCTCTTCCCTTCCTAAAGCCTCCCTGTTCTTCTCCAACTAATTTCTCTGTTCTTTCTCTAACTCTGTCAATAAGTATCCTACCATACACTTTTCCTATTATACTAAGAAGACAAATGCCCCTATGGTTACCACACACTTCTTTTTCCCCTTTTCCTTTGTACAAGGGAATAATTATACCTGACTTCCAATCCTCCGGGACTCTACCTTCCTCCCAGGCCAGTCTGCACATCTTCCACATCCATTCTACTACTATCTCTCCCCCATGCTTCAGCATTTCACCACACACTCCATCAATTCCTGGGGCTTTCCCTGATTTAACTTTCTTCATTGCTTCCACAACTTCTATCCTACTGATTTCTTCCTGTCTTCTCACCTCCCTCCTTCTCCCAGCCATTCCCCAGCCACTTATACTCGCATTACTTCCATCCTCTACGTTCAACAATTCCTTAAAGTGTTCTCTCCATCTGCTCACTTTTTCTCCCTTCTCCACTAGTATATATACAAGTGGAAATACATGTAATCACTCTCCTTATAATTAACAGCATGTTGATTATTTTCACGCTATGTAGGCTAGCAGATTAATCAGAGAGAACAAACAATCCACCATTTCCATCCTGTGCATGCTCATACATGTGAAAAATCCGTTTTGTAATGCATTATTATGATTCATTACCAAAAGAAAATATTTCATTACCAAACTGGTCCACATTTGGTAATGAAAAATACCAAATGGCAACCCTGACAGGGGAGGGGGGAGGGGGGAGGGGGGAGGAAGGAAGGGGTGAAGAGGCCGTGGTGTAAACAGCTGTTTGGCGCTGCGCGGCAATTTCAAATTACGGGTGGGAAAAAAATTAGGATTTCTGGGGGATTTTTCTTTTCTTTTTTTGGCCATTTTTGAGTTCCGAAGGTCCAGGCCCACAATGTCCGGTAAATGCGGAGTTTGGAAAGTGGGCGTCCGGAAAATATAGGGATTACTGTATATATATATATACAGTAATCCCCGTACTATCTGGACGCCCACTTTCCGGACACCCCATTTACCGGACATTGTGGACCTGGACCTTCGGAACCCCAAAAATCCGAATTTTTTTCCACCTGTAATTTGAAACTGCCACGCGGCACCGAACAGCTGTTACACCACGGACCCTTCACCCCTTCCTTCCTCCCCCCTCCCCTGTCAGGGATCCCATTTGGTATTTTTCATTACCAAATGTGGACCAATTTGGTAATGAAAAATTCGTTTGGAAATTAATCAGAATTACCAAATGGATTTTTCACATGTATAAGGTCTGGTTAGTACTTGGATGGGTGACCGCTTGGGAACACCAGATGCTGTTGGCATCCCTACGTGTCAAGTGGGGTTGGTGGAGGATTAGTGCCCCTCCCTGTAAAACAATTAACTCTAAGCCCTTGACCACCCCGTTTGGGATACATGGCGTCTGGCAATGAATGAATAAGGATACACAGGATGGAGATGGTAGATTGTTTGCTCTCTCTGATTAATCTGCAAGCCAACATAGTGTGAAAATAATCAACATGCTGTTAAGTATAAGAAGAGTGATTATATGTATTTCCACTTGTATATACAATTAGTGAAGAATAAATGCTAGATTTACAATTTTGGTAATGAAAAGTTATAATTGGTAATGAAAATTGAGGAGTTCGGTAATGTGGCCGTTGCGATCTGGCAACTCTATTTCTCCGTCACCAACACTCCAATACTTACTGCTCAACTTCTATCGTGAGTGGATGCTTATCACAGTGGATGCCACATGTGCTCGTTTTTTTTGTGAATAAACAGTGAATAAACTGCTATACCTCGCCACTAAACCACATGGGAATTTACAGTGTTGTGCAGTGTTAAGAAATTAGAATTTAGAGTGCACAGGATTAACTGTGGAGTGCAAACTGGCGGTTGAAACTGGCATGTTGCAATTAACAATGTGCAGTGTTAAACAATTATAACTCACAGTGCAAAGAATTACTGTAAGTGCAGCACAACAATGGATTACTGTACATGCTTCAAGAGCATTTTCACCACTGCCAAAGCCTTAAGAAGGTGGCCACAGAAGTGCTGTAAGTACCCTGGCTGAGGTACAGTCACATCTAATTCCTCATTCCCTGGTTCCTTTTCATTTATTTCATGCTTTATGTCCATTCTTGGTGTGAACAGGGTCTTAAATAGGTTTAAATAAGTGCTATGCATGTCCGGTAGGGAGTTATTTGGTGGCTTTCAAAGTTAGGCTGGGTGAGGGTAATAAGAACCAGTCCAGCAGTCAGAGGCCCACTTTCCAGACAGGACCACTTTCTGGACATGCCTTTGACTCTATTACATCGGAGAGGAAAGGGATTACTGTATATATATATATATATATATATGGTATATACATGAGGGGCCGCGTAGCAGAACCTGCCAGCACGCCACAAGCAAACTTTGCCACAAATCGAGGTAAAAGTTCACCAAGGATGCGGCAACTACCAAGTGTTGTCACAACCATAACTTTTTTTCTGTTTGTGCTTGACTGTTCATATTTGGTATTTTTATGTGTGCAATGTGTAGATACTGATATAGGTGTGTTTTTGGCCATATTTTTTGTCTGTTTACATATTTTGTTTGTTTTGTTATGGTTATTAATAGTAATTTTTTAAGAACTTTTCATTTGATTTGTGGCAGAAAATGAAATAAAAGCTTTTAAAAACACAGGAGTATGATTGTAGACACACAGCATAAAGAATAATGTAATAATAATAATCCATTCATCCAGTCATCATCCAATCCTACACTGCACCATGAGGAGCATAGGAACCCGGGGCTAGGCAGTTGGTCCCGACATTTAAGATGAGAGTGACCAGTCTCACTCATTCCTAAGTAGCATTACATAAGCAATCAACCCCAACCACCCCTTGGATATAAACCTTCACCGGCTCAATCCGACTGGAGTGCAATAATTACCCACTAAACCACCAGTCGCCAAAATTTGGTTATATGGTTACTACCCAGTGTAGTAAATGGTTTCCTGGTGTACAGGAAACCATTTGCCTTGTCACTAAGTGTAGTCACCCACAAGCAGAAGGAAGAGGAAAGAATGAAGGAAAGAAAGACAGAAAAGGGAGTGTAAAGTTACCCGTAGGCAGAAGGACAAGGAAAGAATGAAGGAAAGGAAGACATAAGAGGATGGAAGGAAAGAAGGATGGAGGAGAGGAAAGGGCAGACACCCGACAGCAGCACTACATTAAGTGAGCGGACAGTGAGCGCCCCCACCTACCACAAATATAAGTGGTTGGGGAATGGCTGGGAGAAGAAGAGATGAGAGAAGGGAGGAAGAGATCAGTAGGGCGGAAGCAGTGGAAGCGATGAAGAAGATTAAGTTGGGAAAGGCCCCAGGAATTGATGGAGTGTGTGGTGAAATGCTTAGGTATGGGGGTGAGATTGTGGAGTGGATATGGAAGTTCTGTAGATTAGCTTGGGAAGAGGGAAGGGTTCCAGAGGACTGGAAATCAGGTATAATTGTACAAAAGGAAAAGGGGAGAGAGAAGTATGTGGTAACCATAGGGGTATTTGCCTTCTTAGTGTGACTGGTAAAATATATGGTAGAATACTCACTGATAGGGTTAGGCATATGACAGAGGAGCTAGTTGGAGAAGAATAAGGGGGATTTAGGAAGGGAAAAGGGTGTGTAGATCAGATATTTGTTCTTAGATGTTTAGTGGAGAAGTATCTAGAGAAGGGAAGGAAAGTGTATGCTGCCTTCATGGACTCGGAGAAAGCTTATGAGAGAATAGATAGGCAAGGTATGTGGAAGGTATTAAGAATATATGGAGTGGATGGGAAATTGTTGAGTGCTGTGAAGAGTATGTACGAGGGAGCTAGGGCTACGGTGCGAGTGGATGGTGAGCTGAGTGAGTTCTTTGATTTCAATGTGGGACTGAAACAGGGTTGTGTGATGTCTCCATGGCTGTTTAATATATACATGGATGGGGTTGTAAAGAAGGTGCAGGGTAGGGCAGTGGATGTGGGGGTGGCTCTAATGAATGAGGATGAGATTTGGAAGCTTCCGGTGTTGCTGTTTGCTGATGATACAGTACTGTTGAGTGAAGATGAATGGGAGTTGCAAGGTTTGGTGAATGAATTTGGGACAGTGTGTAGGAGGAGGAATCTGAAAGTTAATGTAAACAAAAGTAAAGTTATGGTGTTTGAGAGGAATGATGTCACAGAGTGTGCAGTGTGGTGAGGATATGGAGAATGTGAGTGCATTCAAGTACTTGGGTAGTGTGATGAGTAAGGATGGAACTTTGGGGGATGAAGTGCGTGAAAGGGTACAGCAGAGAAGGAAGGTTGTTGGTACACTGAAAGCAGTGATGAGAAATAGGGAGGTGAGTATGAAAGTTAAGAAGTCACTGCATGATAGTATTGTGATCCCTACCCTGACGTATGGAAGCGAGGCATGGACCTTGCAAGAGGGGAACAAGTCAAGAGTGAGAGTAGTGGAAATGAGTTACTTGAGAGGAGCATGTGGAGTGACGTGGAGGGACAGGTTGATGAATGAAGAAGTGAAGGAACGCTGTGGGGTGGATGTGGATGTGGTTGAGAAGATTAGGAGAAATACACTGAGGTGGTTTGGACATGTGAAGAGAATGGAGAATGCAAGACTGACTAAGAGGGTGTATGTAGGTGAGGTGGAGGGAGGGAGAGGGAGAGGTAGACCGAGGATGAGGTGGAGGGATGGAGTTGAGAGGTATATGAGGGAGGGGGGGGGGTGAGTTGGGGGGAGGGTAGTCAAATGGTGGGTGACTTGAGCGACTTGGAGGCGTTTTGTCTGTGGCCACCCTTTGCGGGATTAGGGTGTCGGGCTATAAATAGATAGATTATTATTACCCCGATTACCCTCTATCAATCTAAACGAACTCTGCCTGTGTCTCGTGGCACAAAAGAGTCTTTAAAAACATAAAAGTAACATTGTAGATGCACAGCATGAACAATAATATAATAATAATAATAATCATAATAACAGCATAATACCTGTATTATCCCGATAACCCTCTATCTACCCAAATGAACTTTGCCTGCGTCTCGTAGCACAAAATGAAAATAATTGTGTGTAAAACATAAAAGCAACATTGTATCACACAGCATAATCAGTAATAGGAATAATAATAATAATAATAATAATAATAATAATAATAATAATAATGATAATAATAATAATAATAATAACAACAACAAACTACAGTACAATCCCAGCTATCCGGTATCCAGACAAACGGAATACTCAGAACAACGGGAAAATTCAAGGGCTGGTAAAAATGTCAGTAAGTTATAACTGTGCACCAATTTGAATGGACCGCCAAACCGCCGTTTGATCGTGTCACGCGAGGCTGGGTGAAGTCAGACACAGCAAGGTGAATGCATTTCCGGCTAATGTAAATCCCTAGCAAATCCTCTTAACCACCCCTCCTCTCCCCCTCTTTCCCCTACTTGAATTCAGTCATCCTCCACACCCTCCAAAAATCACCAGTCTGCGTTTTGCCACCAGACAGTAAACAAGCTCACTTGCTATTGTGTTCCACTGATAGACGATAATTTGTACACTCCAAAATGCCTAAAGTGCAAACTAACCGTAAGCGTATCGTGCTTACCTTGAAACAGAAGCAGGACATATGCTACAGACTTGAAAAAGGCGAACATTATAAAACACTAATGGCTGAATATAAATGTTAATAAGAATGAAAGTTTACTTTGTTGGAAGAAAATAAATAAATAATATGCCTGCATTTCATACATACATCATTTATTTTATTTTCTGCAAAACAGCTGAGTGGCGGGTGAGGGGTGGAGTGATGGAGGTCAAGTGGGGAAGAAGAAGAACAGTCGGAAACGTAAACAAACTCACGTGGGGGCACAGGTGTCGTGATAATTCTACAGTGCAGTCTTAACACATCATCAGTTCACTAATAAATGTTCAAGCTTTTATTTCTTTATTTTATTTTTCAATTTTTATGAGTACAGTGCATATAATGAATACAGTAATTCGGTAAACAATGGACTGGTTCAATTTGCAGTACTGCAAATTGCTAGAAATTGCACGCACATCCGTTATGACCATGGTGTGTGTTTACAAGGCAGTTTTTCAGGCGGAATCTCTTAGTGTAACCCCTAATGTGACCGGTGAGTACCTGAACTGTATTTACTGCTGTGATAGCTGTCACGAATCAATTCGCGACATTTCCTTTTTGTGAGAAGCCACGAACTAATAGTGGAAAACTCACTGTGTATCGCTCAGTTAACCGTTTCTCTCTCCATTTCGGGGTATACTTTTCAAATAATTCGTCACCGTTTTCAAAAAAGTGACCGATTTAATGCACGTCACTAAGTGCGCTACTGAGCGATACAATTATTTCTTTATCGTTTGCCTCTGCTTCCCTCAACCGTTAGCCACGCCTTGCGTCCTGCCCATTCAATGTATTTGAATTCAGTCTTGTGTTTGCTGTGACGGAGAAAAGGTCCTGTGCTCCAAGAAGTGTGAGAGGTCGCTAGCACCCAGGCTCCACTGAGACAGTATCAAGTCCTCCCACTCCTCGGGTGATACATAGTATTCATCGACTGGTATTTCTTTTGTGTATTTCCTAGTTTTAAGAGCTTAGTTAAGGTGTTTTCCCTAGGCGTAAGTATTTAGCTTTTGTGAGAGTGAGTGAGTGCGTCTCATTGATTTGATTTGAAATGTAATGTTGAATTTATTTTTGTGATTAATAAATTTAACAGTTCTATTTCTTGAGCTTAATGTAGAGTAAAAATCTTGTTTCATTTCTCCATAATTAAGCTTATTTTCCATACAGCTCCTAGCTTGCATAAACGTTTGCTTTCATAACTGGTACTTAGACCAGTCTTGTATTAACTTAAAATCCGTTGTGCCAGGAGTTAATGCATCAGCAAGAACCTGATGTTATTATTATTAGTATTAGTTATTTATTGTCAGGGGTGATGTAACTTTCTCCAGAGGCTAACAGTACAGTAAGTCAGCAATTGTGAGTAATTAGTCTCTGCTGTGTACTGTTGAGGAAGTTTATAAATTCTCGTTCTCAGAGAATCGTGCTAATCCAACGTAAAGTAATCGTTGCTTGATGTAGCAAGACAACCATTGTCTCTGCTCTTCAATATTATTGAATATTATCAATTTAAATAATATTTAACCATTTATATCAAAATTACTGAGATATTATAAAAACCCCGTGACAATTGGCGACCTCATTCCAGGATATTAACTCCTAGCTCTAAAGCTATTCACGAGATAGTGCTCACTCATTCATATTTAGGTATTTATCATTAAAGTTTATAGGCACAAGCTTACTGGTGTTTACCCTTAATTTAGCAAGTGAATTTTTGCTTTATTAATCAATAGAGTACCTAACTCTAGTTTATGCTTGGTAACGCCAGACGATTTTATTCGCTCCTGGGAAGTCGGCGTACCCATTGTGTTTATTATTGAGTCTTCCCAGTCATTTACATTTTTGCTTTAATTTTTGCCAGTTAACTAGATAAGACTGGTCACCACTAACTTGTGTCTGTATTCTTTACTTGTGTTTATTAGTATTCGTCGCTAAGCAGTCAGTACTCAATTTCGGTTTGCTTAATAAATTAGCGCCATGGCTACTACTGTATTTTTACAGGAAGCCAAAGAAATGGGTCTTTCGGACCCAACCGAAATTAAAGAGTATATACTCTCACGGCATAATCAGGAGCAGCAGCGCGAGAATGATGCCCGTGAAGAGCGTAAGATTCAGCGCGAATGCGAGCGAGAACAGCGCGAATACGAGCGAGAACAGCGTGAGGAACGTGAAAGAGAGCGTGCTTATGAACAAGAGCAGCGTGAGAAAGAGCGCGAATACGAGCGAGAACAGCGCGAACACGAGCAGAAACAACGCGAGCTCGAGTTAGAAAAAGAGCGACAACAGCGCGAATACGAGCGTGAACAACGCGAGCGAGAACGAGAGCACGAACGTGCCGAACGTGAGGCACGTGAAAAACACGAATATGAAATGATGAAGCTCAAGCGAGATTCCTTGGCTTCAGATACATCTGGTGCAGTTGGTCCAAGCTCCACGAGCGTTCTTCCTGCACATGTCCTGGCGACCCCACGCATCAAGCTTCCTTCATACAAGGAAAGCGAGCGAATCGAGCCGTACATAGGCTCGTTTTGAGGACATGGCAGACTTATATCAACTGGATGAGGCAGCTAAGCGGCTTCAGTTTCTTAGCCTATTTGAGGGCCCTGCCCTCGATATTCTCCACAGAATTCGTGGAGACAATCTCACATATGAGATGATGAAAGCTGCACTCATTAAGGCGTATGGTCTCACAGTAGACGACGCCAAAGTTCAGTTCATGCGAGCTCGTCTCCAGACAAGGAGACAGCTGTTCAGTTCCTTGATCGTCTCACAGCTTACTTAAATGAGTGGATGGAGAAAGATGAAACTCCTTCCACGCGTGAGGGGATAATTGACCTTATGCTGCGTACACAGCTAGAGAGGTCGTGGCCTGCGGAGCTCATAGCACAGCTTAAGATCTGCCAGGTGAAAGATGCCAGCCAAATGGCAGAGAAGGCTGACGCATTCTTTACTGCATACGGGTATCAAGCTCGTAAGCAAAACACCTGGAGCAGAAAAGATACTGCCAAGTCTGGGAAGCCGTCTCAGACTGAATCCCAGCACCAAGGCCGTTCTCAGAGTAATGGTCAAGGTCCAAGCAAACCACAGAAGGACCAGGGGCAAAACACTCAGAAATCTGAGTGGAAGCGGTACAACAAGCACCCCAACCAGCAGCAGTTTCCCAAGCATCAGCAGCAATACAAGGACAAGCCACGTAACCCTCAGTCAGGTCAATTAGTGTATCGGAGGCAGGAGGCAAATGCAGCCTTCATTCCACAAGTACCCGGTGGTGCCATCTCTACCAGTACAGGTACTTCCCAACACTTTACAAGTCCCCCTCCGACCATGAACTCTCCTCAGACACCTAGTTCCCAGGGCGCCACGTTTGCTGCATCGGTTGTTCCGCAGTCTCATGAATGACTGGCTGCTACCTCCTCAGACCCTTCCACCAACAACACTGCCTTTCTTGTTCAGCCAGGGTCTGTAGGAGGTGTTTCTGTAAATGTCCTGAGGGACAATGGTTCCTCAGGCTGCTCTGTTAAGCAGAGTTTAGTTCGGTCTGATGAGTATACAGGTCGACAGATCCAAGTTAGACTTATTGATGGATCATTGAGATTGTTCCCTGAGGCATGTATCCAGGTGGCATCTCCATTTTATACTGGTACGACACTTGCAGTTGTCATGCCAGAGCCTCTATTTGACTTTATAGTAGGCAATATTCAAGGAGTCAAGGATAGTTGCTCCGATGACTCTACTCAGACTTCGGCTGCTGCGGTAACACGAGCCATGGCTGAGGCTCCAGACTGTGTCACCCCAGTGATCATTGAATCGCCGCAAGATCTGATGTGCAGTCAACTTGTTGTACAAGAACAACATTCTGACCCGACACTTGCTGCCGTGCGGAATAAACAAAAGGGTCGAGTGATTAAGTATTCACGGGGAGGTCGAGCCAAGTTCCTTCGCAAACAAGGACGGCTCTACCGTGAGTCACGAACACCTGAGGGCGAGGTTCGACTGCAGTTTGTCGTTCCCGCCAAGTACCGCCTAGCAGTGTTACAATGGGGTCATTGTTCAGTCTCAGGAGGTCACATGGGCAAAAGGAAGACCCAGGGCCGTATCCGAGCTGACTTTTTCTGGCCAGGGATGGGGCGGGACATAGATAGTTTTGTCCGTTCTTGCAGTGTGTGCCAAAGTATCACCACTAATCAGGGACATGCCCTTCCTGTGCCATTTGTAACTACACCTGTAATCTCTGAGACAGTTGAGAGACAGGGTAGTGGTGAAGTGGGTGCAGACCTGATGTCTCGCCCATTGGCCCCACAGGACACATTATGTCCAGGGCCTGTACATACATATTATGTACCGTAAGTTAAGGGGGAAGTTGAGAGGCGACTTGAGGCTATGGAAGACCCAAGTTTGCACAAGGATTCTCAGCTTCCCGATACTAATATAAGTATTGTAGGTTAAGGGGGAAGTTCGAGAGAGAACTCCGCAGAGGCGACTTGAGGCTATGGAAGACCCAAGTTTGCACAAGGATTCTCAGCTTTCCAGTACTAATATAAGTATTGTATTGTAGGTTAAGGGGGAAGTGAGAACTCTGCAGAGGCGACTTGAGGCTATGGAAGACCCAAGTTTGCTCAAGGATTCTCAGCTCCCCGATATTAATATAAGAACTGTAGGTTAAGGCACAGGTTGAGGACCCGTGTGCAGTTCGAGGCTATGTAAGACCCGAGTTTGCACAGGGATTCTCAACTTGTCGGCTATAATCGTGTGCTATAATTAATGGCGACCTCGAATGTACGTCGTAGCACTGACTGCTAGCCAGAGAGAGTAATTGTAACATAATAAGAATTTTGTCTCATTGACACTTTTGATGCTCCACCTTAATTGGTTTTGCAGGTTCAGCAATGGGTGTAGCAGTTTTGCTGTGCGGACCAGCTGATCATCTGCCGCACGCTGCTGCCTCTTCTCCTCTGCCTTCGTCGTTAAGCCATATTATTTACTGTGTCATTTTACACGTAGGTACAGTTACACTACAACTGTCACACCTACACCATGTATTACATACACCACGCTACACGACAATTAGTTGTCAGTGTAAATGTAGCGAATTTTCGCTCAGTTTGACCTGAGTACAGGATTTTCACCGTCGTCACGGAGTTTTTCCCTCAAGCTTGCTTCTATTAACGTAAATACGAGGTTTTTTCGCTCACTGACGACTGCGACTTTCTCCTGTAGCAGGATAGCACACACACCACAGTGTGAATCTTGTGTGACTGAGTTAGGATTTATATGTATGTATATTGAAATCTTTCTTCTGAAGGAAGAAAGATTTAATTTTCATGGGGCGTAATGTCACGAATCAATTCGCGACATTTCCTTTTTGTGAGAAGCCACGAACTATTAGTGGAAAACTCACTGTGTATCGCTCAGTTAACCGTTTCTCTCCATTTCGGGGTATACTTTTCAAATAATTCGTCACCGTTTTCAAAAAGTGACCGATTTAATGCACGTCACTAAGTGCGCTACTGAGCGATACAATTATTTCTTTATCGTTTGCCTCTGCTTCCCTCAACCGTTAGCCACGCCTTGCGTCCTGCCCATTCAATGTATTTGAATTCAGTCTTGTGTTTGCTGTGACGGAGAAAAGGTCCTGTGCTCCAAGAAGTGTGAGAGGTCGCTAGCACCCAGGCTCCACTGAGACAGTATCAAGTCCTCCCACTCTCGGGTGATACATAGTATTCATCGACTGGTATTTCTTTTGTGTATTTCCTAGTTTTAAGAGCTTAGTTAAGGTGTTTTCCCTAGGCGTAAGTATTTAGCTTTTGTGAGAGTGAGTGAGTGCGTCTCATTGATTTGATTTGAAATGTAATGTTGAATTTATTTTTGTGATTAATAAATTTAACAGTTCTATTTCTTGAGCTTAATGTAGAGTAAAAATCTTGTTTCATTTCTCCATAATTAAGCTTATTTTCCATACAGCTCCTAGCTTGCATAAACGTTTGCTTTCATAACTGGTACTTAGACCAGTCTTGTATTAACTTAAAATCCGTTGTGCCAGGAGTTAATGCATCAGCAAGAACCTGATGTTATTATTATTAGTATTAGTTATTTATTGTCAGGGGTGATGTAACTTTCTCCAGAGGCTAACAGTACAGTAAGTCAGCAATTGTGAGTAATTAGTCTCTGCTGTGTACTGTTGAGGAAGTTTATAAATTCTCGTTCTCAGAGAATCGTGCTAAGCCAACGTAAAGTAATCGTTGCTTGATGTAGCAAGACAACCATTGTCTCTGCTCTTCAATATTATTGAATATTATCAATTTAAATAATATTTAACCATTTATATCAAAATTACTGAGATATTATAAAAAACCCCGTGACAATAGCCTTTGTATAGATTTGACTTGAAAATCAAAAATATGGGAAAAATCTGTAACCGGGAAGGTAAATTCCCCAAGCCACCCGGTTACCTGGGATTGTACTGTATTACTGTATTACCCTGATAACCCTCTACCCCAGTGAACTTTGCCTGTGTCTCGTGGCACAAAATGCTTTTTAACATTGTAATGCACACAGTATAAACAGTAATGATAATAATAACACAGAATAATACAGTAGTATTATTACCCACAAGAACCCTCATTATCAGGGGAATGTTAAAAGGAAAATCTGAGTAATCATAAGTCTCTCTGTGTCCCTCTGCCTGTCTGTCTCCCTATGTCTGGCTGTCTGTCTGTCTCCCAAACAGAATGCGCGGTAAACTTCACCCTGCATTCTTATTGGCTAGTGCAGCAGCAGCTGAGGAGTGGGGAACTTTAATGAGTCCCATTTTCCATTATTCTCCACCTTTTCTCCACAAACTACCATGGACAGCCAATCAGACTGCGTGTTTTACCTCCTTTCATGTTCCTATTGGTTGATGCTCTGCCCAGATGGCCAGCAACACATGGAAAAGAATGTCTTCTCCACCCCTTACTATCCTCCCCCTCCTAACGAGCGACAGGCCATACGGGATGTTGGCATGCACTGATTTGCCAACATCAGCTCAGCCAGCAGAGCTGGTGTCGATGAGACTGATGCAACAGCTTCTTTTCAAAGGGATTTTGACCATACATGCAGGGCTGTAACTGAGTTTCATCCAAGCCTGCATGATGGAGGAAGGGTTAAAATAGATGTATACCACATAACCTGGGTTTCGCCAAGCGTGGAATGTTGGCAGGTTTTGACAAGCAGCCCCTCATAATACAGTAAAACCTCGATATAACGGACTTTAATAGACCGGAATTCGCTTTTATCGGACTCGAGGAGCTACCGGACTAAATTCCTATATATCGGAAAAAGTCTGATAAAGCCAGAAGCAGTCCGGACTGCCTGACCACTTCAGCTATGTTCACTTCACCATGGTAAGATAAATAAAAGACATGTCTATCAGTGTACAGTACAGTATTATTATATGTATTATACCATCTGAGAAAACTATAGAATATAATAAACCCCACTGTGCTTAGGTTTTGTTGATTACGAAAAGGCTTTCAATGTAGTGAAGTCATAACAAAGTACCGTACCATAATGGTAGTCAAAACAGTTTAAAAACCGTTCATGCGATCTGGACTAGTGTCTGATATATCGGAAAAAGTCCGGATTAGTAGGGGGAAGTCCGGATGTCGCTTTTATTGAAATTTCTCATTTTTCGGAATGGTTTGAGCCCCAATTAGTCCGTTATAGTGAGGTCTTACTGTGTATGTATATATATATATATATATATATATATATATATATATATATATATATATATCATCATCATCAGCCATAACTAGTCCACTGCTGAACAAAGGCCTCCCCCAACCTTTTCCACGAATTCCTTGACTGAGCCACTCTTTGCCATGTTTTCCCTGCAAATTTCTCTATCTCACCTCTCCATCTTCTGTCTGGCCTTTTTCTGCTACGCTTACATTCTCTTGGTGTCCAGTCCGTCAGCCTCTTACTCCATCGGTTATCCCTTATTTTTGCTATACGGCGTGCCCACCTCCAATTCTGTTCTTTTATAACTTCTATAATATCTTTGACTTTAGTCTGCTCTCTCACCCAAGTTGATCTTTTCCTGTCTCTTAAAGATATTCCCAACATTGACCTTTCCATTGCTCTCTGAGAACGGATTAATTTATTTTCCATTGATTTTGTCAGTTTCCAGTTCTCACAACCATACGTCATAGCAGGAATTATACATTCATTATATACTTTTCGTTTCATACAAACTGGCAAGCTACTTTTCATAATGTCTCTATGTTTACCGAAAGCTTTCCATTCAATTATAATGCGTCTTTTTATTTCGCTATCATGATCTTTCGTTAATTTTAGTATTTGTCCCAAGTAGTTGTACTCCTTAACTTCAAGAATTTCATTGCTTATTCTGAAAACGCTCTTTGGTGTTTGTGGATTGAACATTAGTTTTACTTCGGTTCATCTTCAGTCCTACTTTCAGACGTTCTCTGTTCAGGTCATTTAACATTTCTTGCAATGCCTCTGTTGTTTCTGAGATTAGGACAATGTCATCTGCAAATCTTAAATAGTTTAGCTTTTCTCCATCAATGTTCACTCCTTTGTTTTCCCAGTCTAGCTTTCTGATAATACTTTCTCGGCATGCTGTAAATAATTTTGGTGAAATTGTATCTCCCTGATGCAAGACCTTCTCAATCTTAATTTTTTCTGAGTCCTTAGTTAATTTAACTGCAGCAGTTCCCTCTCTATATATGTTTTCGAGTAGGTTTACAATGTTCTCATTCACTCCTTGTTCTCACAATTAACTTATAATTGCAAATGCTCAACTGAGTTGAAAGCCTTTTCGTAATCAACAAAACCTAAGCACAGTGGTTTATTATATTCTATAGTTTTCTCAATTAGCTGGTTCATTGTATGTAGATGATTGATGGTCGAATACACGCTTCGGAATCCTGCCTGTTCATGAGGTTGGTTTTCCTTCAAAATTGTTGTTATTCTGTTCATTAGGACTTTAGTGAAGAGTTTGTAAATGACTAATAATAAGCTAATGGGTCGATAGTTACTAAGATCTTTTGCGACTCCTTTTTTGTAGAGTAAAATAACTATTGCATTACATCATGTTTTGGAAATTTTCTTCTGTTTTATACAGTGGGTAAATAAGTGAGCAAGCCTATTTTGTATTTCTACTCTGGCATCCAACAGTAAATCTGTTACTATTCCATCTTCTCCAGAAGCCTTCCCCCTTTTCATATTTTTAAAACAAATATTTACTTCGTCTGGTGTTACCTCAGGTATTTCACTTGTGTCAACTGAGAAGTTAGCTATTGGTACTACTGTCTTTGATGCATACAGTTCCTTGTAAAATTCTTCAACTCTCTTCACCATCTTATCTCTGCATTTAATGATTTCACCATTTTTTTCTTTCAGTGGTCATTTGATGTTTTCCTAGTGCCATTTTACTTCGGATCTGCTTCAGACTTTTTCCATTCTTGATGGTTTCTTTGATCTGATCCATGTTTCTCTTTCTTTTTTCTTCCCTTTGTCATTTGTTGATAAGCTTATTTAATTCTGCTCGTTCTAGTTAGTCTTTCTTTGTCTTTACTTTCATTTCCTTTCGTTTTTTCATAAGCTTGAGTGTCTTCTCTGAATACTTCTTGGCTCTGGTTGTATTAGGTTTTCCTACTACCTCTGCTGACTCCCTTAGCACTTTTGTTAGTCTGTCATTCAGCTCATCAATGTCACATTCAGCATTACTGAGAGCCTGAAATCTGTTTCTTATTTCCAACTGAAAAGCTGCTTTGTTTTCATTTACTATTATTGGGCATATCTTTTTATCTTTAATCATCTTCTTTCTTTCATTTCTCAAATTGAATCTTGCTGTGCAACCCACCATTCTATGATCACTACCTATATTTACTTTGTTGATAACTGTGATTGTGATCGTGTTATTCTTATCTCCTATAATGAAGTCGATTTCATTCTTCGTTTCTCCATTTGGGCTTCTCCAGGTCCACTTTCTTCCTGTTCTTTTGTGGAAGAATGTGTTCATTATTCTCATGTTAAACATTTCAACAAAATTTACCAGCATTTCTCCTCTTTCATTCCTTTCTCCTACTCCAAATTTTCCCATACATGCTTCTCCATTTTTCGACTTCCCAACTATTGCATTGAAGTCTCCCATGAGTATGGTATTTGTTGTCTTTTCTTCTTCCACAATCTGGGAGATGTCATCATAGAATGTTTCTATTTCTTCATCTGGGCTTTGAGAAGTTGGTGCATATACTTGTATGACTTTCATGATATATTTTTGCATAGTCTAATGACAATAAATGCTGCTCTGTCAGATACACTGCTGAATTTAACAATATATATATATACAGTACTCGTCAAAATTATTCAGCGGTGTCTGCCGGGTGCGCAATACTTATGGCCAAAAAAGCATCACCCATTTTGGGGGGTAAAAATTGTGCCACAAGTTTGCGCCGCGAGCATGACGTCACGGTAGCCTGAGGCCTTCCGACGCGCTGGTTGGTTCCCGCCTCAATCGCCCACGGGCTGCTTGAGAGAGAGGAACTCCGCTGCGTGTCCCTCTCAAATTAAGCCATTTTTTACCGAGTGTCCCAGTGTTTTGGGGTTCACCACTTTGTTATGGCACCTACCCGTGAACTATCGAGTGAAATCATATCCCAGATCATTGCTCTAAAGGAGGCAGGCCACCAGACAAAGGAAATTAGTGAATTGGTTGGTGTGGCACGATCGACAGAGCGTTGTTGGTGTGCGCGGTTTCGGTTGGAAAACAGTGAAGTTCCCACAAAGAAACCGAGGTCTGGTAGGCCTAGGAAAACTTCCCCAAGGTCTGTTAATGTTTTAAAACATGCAGTGGAGTTTAATCCTCGTGTGAGGGCAAGGAAAATTAAGGAGAGCAACCCGGAAGTGTTTGGTGAGGTGTCTGTGAGAACAGTGTCTCGTAGGGTGCATAAGCTTGGTTACACAAGTCATAGGCCTGTGAAAACGCCTCTTCTCACCAAGAGCCAGAGAATTCGTAGGCTTCCCTTTGCTAATAAATATCTAAACTGGGGTGAGGAGCAATGGTTGTCAGTCTTGTGGTCTGATGAGGCAACGTTTAGTGTCACCTGTAACAGAGGAGCACGTGTGCATCGACGCAAAGGTAGTGACCCACTTGACCCACGGTATGTAGAAAGCACAGTTAACACCTTAACCGCAGGGCGTCACTTTCGTGACGCTTGGGAGCAAGGGATCACACCGCGGGGCGACACTTTTGTGATTCTGTGTTATTTTGAATTCGCCCAGGCTTTGAAGTGGTGGCTTGTATCATCTATCAGTACTGCCAATGTCCAACACTAGTCAGCACTCCTAATCTCATCTGTACTCCCATCCATTGTTGACAATTTAGCCATTTCTCCCCGTTCTTGACTCTCCTCTCTACCTCCCCTCCATTACCCTATCCTCTCGCCTGCCCGGCCGTGCTACGCTAAGTAAATCTTCCCTGGAATTTTTCACTGATTTCATCCATTGAAATAAGTCCTATGTCCTATTCTTATACCAAATAATATATACAAGAAAGAAATAAGGTAAGTGAGAGTGCCATACACCTAGAATTGGCTAATTATCACCTGACAACACCTCACGTGCACTCGTTCGCTAATTTTCGCTGTTTTTTTCCCCTTGAAATATGCCGTATAATCTATTTTCGAAATAAAATTATATATAAGAAAGAAAGGGAGAAGCCTAAGTGATATTTACATTCACCTGGAACCACCAAATTATTGCAGGCCACCACACTGTATTCTACACTAAGTAAATCTTCCCTGGAATTTTCCACTGATTTCATCCATTGAAATAAGCCCTATGCCCTATTCTTATACCAACTAATATATACAAAAAAGAAATAAGGTAAGTGATAGTGCCATACACCTGGAATTGGCTAATTATCACCTGACAACACCTCACGTGCAATCGTTCGCTAATTTTCGCTGTTTATTTCCCCTTGAAATATGCCGTATAATCTATTTTCGTAATAAATATATACAGTGCTCGTCAGAAGTATTCAGCGTTGTCCGCCGGGCGCGCAATACTTATGGCCCAAAAAGAATCACCCATTTTTGGGGGTAAGAATTGAGCCACAAGTTTGAGCTCCGAGCATGACGTCACGGTAGCCTGAGGCCTTCTGACGCGCTGGTTGGTTCCCGCCTCAGTCGCCCACGGGCTGCCTGAGAGAGAGGAACTCCGCCGAGTGTCCCTCTCAAATTGCGCCATTTTTTACCGAGTGTCCCGCAGTGTTTTGGCCTTCAAAACTTTGTTATGGCACCTACCCGTGAACTATCGAGTGAAATCATATCCCAGATCATTGCTCTAAAGGAGGCAGGCCACCAGACAAAGGAAATTAGTGAATTGGTTGGTGTGGCACGATCGACAGTGCGTCGTTGGTGTGCGCGGTTTCGGGAGGAAAACAGTGGTGAAGTTCCCACAAAGAAACCGAGGTCTGGTAGGCCTAGGAAAACTTCCCCAAGGTCTGTTAATGTTTTAAAACGTGCAGTGGAGTTTAATCCTCGTGTGAGTGCAAGGAAAATTAAGGAGAGCAACCCAGAAGTGTTTGGTGAGGTGTCAGTGAGAACAGTGTCTCGTAGGATGCATGAGCTTGGTTACACAAGTCACAGGCCTGTGAAAAAGCCTCTTCTCTCTAGCAGCCAGAGAATTCGTAGGCTTGCCTTTGCTAATAAATATCTAAATTGGGGTGAGGAGCAATGGTTGTCAGTGTTGTGGTCTGATGAGGCAACGTTTAGTGTTACCTGTAACAGAGGAGCATGCAAAGGTAGTGACCCACTTGACCCACGGTATGTAGAAAGCACAGTTAAACATCCTTATTCACTCATGGTATGGGGTTGTTTTCAGGGAAGGGTTTGGGGAAGCTTGTTGTACTTCCCAAGAACCTCAGAGTGAATCAGGATGTTTACCTGGAGCTTCTGTGTGATCATTTACCAGACTCCTTCGAGCTAACAGGTGCACGAGTGTTTCAGCAGGACGGTGCACCTGCTCACAAGGCCAAATCGGTCACCAATTGGCTTCGTGACTGCGAGGTATCATTCATGACAGACTGGCCAGGAAATAGCCCAGACCTCAACCCGATTGAAAACCTCTGGTACCTCGTAAAGAAGAGTCTCCAAGGGAAGGACGTGAGCTCTCTGCCTAAGCTGGAAGCCGCCATTCGTGACTCCTGGGACAAAATACCCCTCCAGCACCTCAGGAGCCTCGCCCTTTCACTTCCAAGACGTCTCAGGTCCGTGAAGAAACGTAAAGGCTACCCTACGAAGCACTAAAGGTAAATAAAATGCATTATTTATATGTTTTTTCAATGTTGAAAGGTTTGTTTCTCAGGAGGGACGCAGGGCGCCCCATACTTCTGACGAGCACTGTTTATATAAGGAGGGAAAGGAGAAGCCTAAGTGATATTTACATTCACCTGGAACTACCTAATTTATTATGTATTGTCTTAGATTCCTGCCAATCATTTCCTTGCTATATATTAGCAGGTCTCATAGGGCTGAAGTTTGGTAGTATCGCACCTACCCTAGCCAGGCGGCAGGAGGCCACCACTATCAGTTCACTGTCATCTTTGAAAGTGAGAATATGTCTGATTTGCTCCTGCTAACTTCCGCCATTTTATAGCCCCATGCAAAGGGCCCTGTGACCTTTACTCACTACTAAACCTTGTGTGGAAAGAGGTAAAGGGCTGACAATTGATAGAGAGTGACTATGATCTTTTTATTGAGTAAAACAGTGCAAGTGGATTTGTAAATAAAGTGTAAATAAAGTGTAAACAGCAAAAAAGCAATGAATGTAAATATCAGTGAACAGTGGAAAATAGTTTTATAAGTTAATTCAAGTGACAGTGCATAACACAGTGTAAATAAAATAGAAATGTAAATAATGTAAATAAAGTAAAGAACGTAAATAGAAATGTAAATGAGTGGTATTATAAGAATACAAATACAGTATATATACTAGGAGTAATGAAAGTGAAAGTTTCACTCTAGCATGTATGAATACTATGAGTTATGAGAGTGAAGGTGAAAGTGACACTCACTCTCAATGCTTGTATACAGGACGAGAAAGTGAATGCTACGTATTTTACTGAAAGAAATTGAATCCCTACAGTGACAATAAACTACTATTACTGAAGGAAACTTATGGATAAAGACTGTAGATATATATAAGTGTTATATAGTAACAGAAATATAAACTGTGAGTGTTTTTATGAATAATAGACAACACTAGCGGCGAACGATCGGAAGTGGGATCGTCATACGCCCTCGTAACTTTCATTGCTTTCACAGTGTTTTTTTTGAAGAGTATGGATTCCAAACTATTTGAGAATCATAGATTAGTGTTTCTAGTGATAATATCAGGCTGTGGTAATCGTATTACGAGTTGTTGGGAAGTGTAAAGTGGCGACTTCGTTACCCAACTTCAGAGGTCTTCACAAGTCCTATGGTACTCGGCGAAGGCTCAACAAACACCCAAGGAGAAAGCTGAAGGTATGTGCCATAAGTATATGTGATTTTAATATTCTAGGACTAATAACTGATTTTTGGCAAATATTTTTAAAGAGTCTGTCGGAGCGCGAATATGCTAGCGGGAGTCGCAAGTCAAAGCAAAACAAGCCCGGGGTGTAAGGGTTAAACATCCTGATTCACTCATGGTGTGGGCTTGTTTCTCGCGTCAAGGTTTGGGGAAGCTTGTTGTGCTTCCCAAGAATGTTAGAGTGAATCAGGATGTTTACCTGGAGCTCCTGCGTGATCATTTACCAGACTCATTCGAGCTAACACGTGCACGAGTGTTTCAGCAGGACAGTGCACCTGCTCATAAGGTCAAATCGGTCACCAATTGGCTTCGTGACTGCGAGGTATCATTCATGACAGACTGGTCAGGAAATAGCCCAGACCTCAACCCGATTGAAAACCTCTGGTACCTCGTAAAGAAGAGTCTCCAAGGGAAGGACGTTAGCTCTCTGCCTAAGCTGGAAGCTGCCATTCGTGACTCCTGGGACAAAATACCTCTCCAGCACCTCAGGAGCCTCACCCTTTCACTTCCAAGACGTCTCAGGTCCTTGAAGTAACGTAAAGGCTACCCTAGGAAGCACTAAAGGTAAATAAAATGCATAATTTATATGTTTTTTCAATGTTGAAGTGTTTGTTTCTTAGGAGGGACACAGGGCGCTCAATAATTCTGACAAGCACTGTATATATATATATATATATATATATACTCAAACCTCAATTTAAGGGGCTAAATGGGGATTCAATTTGTCCCTTACTTGAAAATGTCCATTGTTTTACCATATATAAAGACAATCTTATTACAAAGTATTATGACTGTTTAATTTATATGATTATGAATATTATTTTACAGGTACTGCATAAAGAAACATTAATGAGTATTACCCAGACGTTACGTATCAATTTTGAACGGTCTTGTCCGTTTGTCAGGAAGAATATGAAATCCCTTAAATCTGAAATCCCTTACATGGAAGTCCCTTAAATCGAGGTTTGAATGTATACTGTATACACACACACACACACACACATATATATATATATATATATATATATATATATATATTATATATATATACAGGGTACCCCAGGAGTTATGTAAAAAACTTTGAGAAATGACAGATGAGGGAATTCTAAGCAAAAAATATTATATGAACATCTGTTGAAATCTCAACCGTTACGGACCTACAATTACTGATGACCTTATGGTCAAAAATGGTCTCCTTCATAATTCGTCCATAAGGTCATCAGTAACTGTAGCTCCGTAACGGCTGGGATTTGGACACATGTTCATATAATAATTTTTTCCTTAAACTCCCTCCTCTATCATTTCCCAAGGTTTTTTACTGAACTCTCGGGACACCCTGTATATATATATATATATATATATACATATGGTACATGTAGAGGCAATATATATATATATATATATAGAGAGAGAGAGAGAGAGAGAGAGAGAGAGAGGCAATATATATATATATATATATATACATACATATAGAGGCAATATATATATATATATATATACATATATATATATATATATATATATACATATATATATATACTGGTACATATAGAGGCAATATATATATATATAATATATAATATATATATATATATACAGGTAACTCGCACAGAACACGATCTCACGGAACGCGCTCGCAATTATACACGGTAAGGGCTGGGATACATATAAGACAACGTAAGATTAAAAAACCATTATGAAAACTACAAATTAACGCAGGAGAGGCCTTTGAAAGATCAAATCCTCGAACGTCACCGCAGCGCGTGGTTTGTTTTGATTACGTGACGATCTACAGTACTCGTCAGAAGTATTCAGCGTTGTCCGCCGGGCGCGCAATACTTATGGCCCAAAAAGAATCACCCATTTTGGGGGGTAAGAATTGAGCCACAAGTTTGAGCTCCGAGCATGACGTCACGGTAGCCTGAGGCCTTCCGCCAAGCTGGTTGGTTCCCGCCTCAGTCGCCCACAGGCTGCCTGAGAGAGAGGAACTCCGCCGAGTGTCCCTCTCAAATTGCGCCATTTTTTACCGAGTGTCCCGCAGTGTTTTGGCCTTTAAAACTTTGTTATGGCACCTACCCGTGAACTATCGAGTGAATTCATATCCCAGATCATTGCTCTAAAGGAGGCAGGCCACCAGACAAAGGAAATTAGTGAATTGGTTGGTGTGGCACGATCGACAGTGTGTCGTTGGTGTGCGCGGTTTCGGGAGGAAAACAGTGGTGAAGTTCCCACAAAGAAACCGAGGTCTGGTAGGCCTAGGAAAACTTCCCCAAGGTCTGTTAATGTTTTAAAACGTGCAGTGGAGTTTAATCCTCGTGTGAGTGCAAGGAAAATTAAGGAGAGCAACCCAGAAGTGTTTGGTGAGGTGTCAGTGAGAACAGTGTCTCGTAGGATGCATGAGCTTGGTTACACAAGTCACAGGCCTGTGAAAAAGCCTCTTCTCTCTAGCAGCCAGAGAATTCGTAGGCTTGCCTTTGCTAATAAATATCTAAACTGGAGTGAGGAGCAATGGTTGTCAGTGTTGTGGTCTGATGAGGCAACGTTTAGTGTTACCTGTAACAGAGGAGCACGCAAAGGTAGTGACCCACTTGACCCACGGTATGTAGAAAGCACAGTTAAACATCCTGATTCACTCATGGTATGGGGTTGTTTCTCAGGGAAGGGTTTGGGGAAGCTTGTTGTACTTCCCAAGAACCTCAGAGTGAATCAGGATGTTTACCTAGAGCTTGTGTGTGATCATTTACCAGACTCCTTTGAGCTAACAGGTGCACGAGTGTTTCAGCAGGACGGTGCACCTGCTCACAAGGCCAAATCGGTCACCAATTGGCTTCGTGACTGTGAGGTATCATTCATGACAGACTGGCCAGGAAATAGCCCAGACCTCAACCCGATTGAAAACCTCTGGTACCTTGTAAAGAAGAGTCTCCAAGGGAAGGACGTGAGCTCTCTGCCTAAGCTGGAAGCCGCCATTCGTGACTCCTGGGACAAAATACCGCTCCAGCACCTCAGGAGCCTCGCCCTTTCACTTCTAAGACGTCTCAGGTCCGTGAAGAAACGTAAAGGCTACCCTACGAAGCACTAAAGGTAAATAAAATGCATTATTTATATGTTTTTTCAATGTTGAAAGGTTTATTTCTCAGGAGGGACGCAGGGCGCTCCATACTTCTGACGAGCACTGTAGGCGGGAAATTATTCAGTGAGTGAGACATTCCCGAGTACAGTAGCACAGTATTTGTAAGTTAAATATTTACAGTACTGTACTGTTCTGGTAAGTTTATGTGCAACTTAAAGTACTATTAAATAACGTTAAAGCAAGAAATAAAGTCTTATAACCAGTTTACCTGATAGGCGTCAGAATATTGCTTTTTTTATTTGTTCGTTTTTTCCACAATACTGTACAGTATTTGTAAGTTAAATATTTACTGTTCTCGTATGTACTGTACTTGTAAGCACTTAAATAAAATTAAATCATTAAATAAAGCCTTGTAACCAGTTAACCCGAATTATATGATTACCCATGATCGGCGTCGGAATATTGCATTTTTTGTTTGTTCGTTAAACTCTTACTGTACTGCTTTTCTACAGTACTGTATTTGTAAGTTAAATATTTACTGTTCTGGTATGTACTTGTAAGCAATTAAAGCATTAAATAAAGCCTTGTAACCAGTTAACCTGATTTATATGATTACCCATGATCGGCGTCGGAATATTGCCTTTTCTGTTTGTTCGTTAAAGACTTATAATAAAAGAAAAATACATTTTTGTCTTGGTATCTTTACCTATTTGCTCAGGTTTGCTGTAATGGTTTGGATCATTTGATGCAATGCAACTTGTAGAAAACTGTGAATAAACTTTCGGGAAGTGAACGAAAATCTGGGACATGAGACTGACCTTGACTTCACCCTCTCATGTTTCATCTGTCAGTTCACCACCTGCTATCGTGATGAGTGGATGTACGATTTTTTCGCTCGTGGCCATGCCTAACCACGCATAGGTACACCCATTGTCTCGACCCAGACAGAAAATACAATCTTTTTCCTCCCTTGCAAAACACAAACAACCACCCTGTTTACGAGACAGCAATATATATTGCGAAAATAACAAGGTAAAATGATAAAGATGAACGTAAAATGATAGAGAAAGATGAACATGTTATGACGGAAGAAGTACGTTTTCCCCATCTGTAAATGTATTTATTTCTGCTTTGTATCTGTATTCGTAATAATTAGACTTATTGTTAGTTCTGAAACTGCATTACGATTCTATTTTTAGCCATTCTCATGGTGTGGGAGCTGGAAGTTGTGACACAACTTCCTTATTGCTAATCGGACTGACCCTCCACTTTATTCTCCCATGGCAGAGTCTAGCCTTGGAGGACGTGCAGTTTTCTCATTTAGGACTGAAAATTCAACTCTTTCGCTCCCTTTTCCAAGCATGGGCACAACGATAACGTAAAAAATAACTCGAAACTACCATAAATATATATCAAAAAGGTGAAAATGTATTCATAACATTTTTTGTTTTTTCAGCCATTCCTAACAGATTATGTACTGAAATCATTCGATATCACAGCACTGCACTTCTAAGTTAAATATGTACTGTTCTGGTATGTACTTGTAAGTTAAAGCACTGGTACCAGTTAACCTGATTTATATGACTACCTATGATCGGCGTCGGAATGTTTCCTTGTGTTTACGTACAGTATTTGTGTGTTGAAGTTTTGCTCTGGAGTACTGTATTTGTGAGTTATAACATTAAATAAACCTTCTAACCACTTAAAGTGCTTTCTAGTGATTACCAGTGACAGATAACAGCAAAACAACAGATTTGGGGGGTCTAGGGAGCAAAATACGGAGTAGTTTAAATATACGCGATTTCGCACCTAACACGGCACGGTAGGAACGAAACCCACGTGTTCCGTGCGAGTTACCTGTATATATATATACTAGTACATATAGAGGCAATATATATATATATATATATATATATATATATATATATACACTCAACCTTCAGCTATCACTCCCAATTGGTCCCACTATGGCTGCGCTATAGCCGAAACCGTGATAGCCGAATTGAAGAACTTATGGTAATAATTCTAATTGGTGCCATGACCTCAATATTTACCCCTAAGATACCTTTTTTGTACCACATATTAATATATAATAGTCTAAAAATGAGCATGTTTTATGATGTGATCACGATTCTTATAAATACCCCTCACAGTTGATTCATTGATGTTATGTTTCTTCCCCACACTTTGCTTGGTCTCACCATTCTCTATAAGTTTCACATTTCCAGTTTATCTGCATAACTTAAGTTCTTCCTCTTCTTTATTTCCCTGCCAGGTGCCGCAGCATTATGTTGGGTGATGGTAGGGGGACGGGGAGGGGGTACGTTGGCCATAGTCATGTCATAAAAAAGGTTATTGTTCTCGTTATCACTGTTCACGGTCTGAGGGCACACACTTGAATGGTTTGGAGGGCAGGAGACTCGGTTGGGCAGCCAATCAGTGCTCGGCTGGCGCTGACGTCACACGACCAATCACGGAGTGAAGCTTTTGTTGGCTGGGCGGAGCACTGGAGCCTGGCCTTTTTTAAATTTTCGAACATTTGCGATGCGCAATAGCAGGCATTTAGTGCATGATAACGGTATCTGGGTAGTTTTTTTATATAGGCGTGATAGCGAGATACGCTATAGCGGAACCCGTGATAGCTGAGGGTTGAGTGTATATATATATGGCAAGAGTGAAAGATGAGTTTTGGGCAAGTGTAGAAGCATGTATGGACAAATTTGAGAGGGGTGAGAGAGTGCTTTTGATTGCAGACATGAATGGTATAGTTGGGAATGTACGAGTGGATGAAGTAGTTGGTCAGTGCGGTGTGCCAGTTGAAGCAGATGGGAATGGTAGTGCTTTGGTGGACATCTGTGCTGGTAAGGGGTTGGCAATAGCCAACACCTACTTTCGACATAAGATGATCCACAGGTATACATGGAAAGTAATGAGGAGGATGGATGGTGAACTTGTTGAACGAACAGCAACGATAGACTATGTGTGTGTGGATGAGCGAATGAGAAGACAAGTGTTGGATGCAAGAGTGTGGAGAGGGTGGGGGAATGGAGTCTCAGACCATCACTTAGTGATGGCCAAGGTCAAGCTGCAAAGAAAATGCTTGAAGAGACGAAAGGGAAGACAAGAGGAACAGCTCCTGTGAGAATAGTGGAGAAGCTGCAAGACAGTGAGAAAATGGCACAGTATAAGACCATAGTGGAAGAAAGATTGGGAAGGTATGAGTTAGAGCAGATGGAAGGGGTGGAAGACGTATGTAAGATATTCACAGAAGAGATAGGCACAGCATGTGAGGTGGTTTGTGCTGCGAGGAGGAGATGTAGGGGTGTGCAAGGGACAGCATGGAGGAATGATGAGGTGAAAGGAGCTGTGGAACAAAAGAAGAAGGCATATAGTGAATGGCTAGCGAGTAGAGGTAGCAGAAAAAATGAGAGAGAGAAGAGCGAGGTATATGTGAGCAGGAGAAGGTAGGTGAAGAGACTGGTGAAGGAGCGTAAGAAGAAAGTGGATGAAGAATTTGGGAGGAATCTGAGTGTGAACTGCAGGGAGTAAGAAATTGTTTTGGAAGGAGGTAAAGAAAGTAAGGCAGTGTGAAAGGGGAAATAGTAGGGGAGAGAAAGATAGCAATAATAGATTGTTGGTGGAGAAGAGAGAGAAATTGAGGAGATGGAAGGAGCACTATGAGGATTTGTTGAATGTAGAGAGTGACAGCAGTGCGAGCATAAGTGGTTGGGGAATGGCTGGGAGAAGAAGAAATGAGTGGAGGGAGGAAGAGATCAATAGGATGGGAGGCTGTGGAAGCAATGAAGAAGACCAAGATGGGAAAAGCCCAAGGAATTGTTGGAGTGTGTGGCTAAATGCTGAGGTATGGGGGTGAGATTGTTGTGGAGTGGATATGGATGTTGTGTAGATTGGCTTGGGAAGAGGGAAGGGTTCCAGAGGACTGGAAATCAGGTATAATTGTTCCTTTATACAAAGGAAAAGGGGAGAGAGAAGTATGTGGTAACCATAGGGGTATTTGCCTTCTTAGTGTGACTGGAAAAATATATGGTAGAATACTCATTGATAGGGTTAGGCATATGACAGAGGAGCTAGTTGGAGAAGAACAAGGGGGATTTAGGAATGGAAAAGGGTATGTAGATCAGATATTTGTTCTAAGATGTTTAATGGAGAAGTATCTAGAGAAGGGAAAGAAAGTGTATGCTGCCTTCATGGACTTGGAGAATGCTTATGACAGAATAGATAGGCAAGGTATGTGGAAGGTATTAAGAATATATGGAGTGGAGGGGAAACTGTTGAGTGCTGTGAAGAGTATGTACGAAGGAACTAGGGCTATGGTGCGAGTGGATGGTGAGCTGAGGGAGTTCTTTGATCTGAATGTGGGACTGAAACAAGGTTGTGTGATGTCTACATGGCTGTTTAATATATACATGGATGGGGTTGTAAAGGAGGTGCAAAGCAGGGCAGTGGATGTGGGGAGTGGCTCTAATGAATGAGGGTGAGATTTCGAAGATTCCGATGTTGCTGTTTGCTGATGATACAGTACTGTTGAGTGAAGATGCATGGGAGTTGCAAGGTTTAGTGAATGAATCTGCGACAGATTTAGGAAGAGGAATCTGAAAGTTAATGTAAACAAGAGTAAAGTTATGGTGTTTGAGAGAAATGAAGTCACAGAATGTACAGTGAGGTTGGATGGTGAGGACATGGAGAATGTGAGTGCATTCAAGTACTTGGGTAATGTGATGAGTAAGGATGGAACGTTGGGGGATGAAGTGCGTGAAAGGGTACAGCAGGGAAAGAAGGTTGTTGGTTCACTGAAACCAGTGATGAGAAATAGGGAGGTGAGTATGGCAGAAGTCACTGCATGATAGTACTGTGATCTCTACCGTGACATATGGAAGTGAGGCGTGAAACCTTGCAAGAGGGAAACAAGTCAAGAGTGAATGCAATGGAAATGAGTTACTTGAGAGGAGCATGTGGAGTGACATGGAGGGACAGGTTGACGAATGAAGAAATGAAGGAACGTTGTGGGGTGGATGTGGATGTGGTTGAGAAGATAAAGAGAAATACACTGAGGTGGTCTGGACATGTGGAGAGAATGGAGAATGAAAGACTGACTAAGACGGTGTATGTAGGTGAGGTGGAGGGAGGGAGAGGGAGGGGTAAACTGAGGATGAGGTGGAGGGATGGAGTTGAGAGGTTTATGAGGGAGGGGGGTGTGAGCTGGGGGGAGGGTAGTCAAATGGTGGGTGACAGAGCGACTTGGAGGCGTTTTGTCTGTGGTCACCCTTTGCGGGATTAGGGCGTCGGGCTATAGATAGATAGACAGATATATATATACCGGTATATATAGATATATATATATATATATATATATGGAAAACATAAGTTGGGATAGTGTAGGTTTGAGCGAAACCCACAGAAAAGAAGAAAAAGTAATTCAGCTCAATGACAGTGGCCACCTATTTTACTGAAGAGAAAATGAAAGAGTTAGTGGTGTAAGATTTCTAATTAACAGAAATCTTGCAGACAACATTGTTTAAATTCAGCAGTGTATCTGACAAAGCAGCAGTGGTTATAATCAGACTGTGTAAAAAATATATCCTGAAAGTAATACAAGTATATGCACCAACTTCTCAGAGCTCAGATGAAGAAGTTGAAACATTCTATGATGACATCTCCCACATTATGGGAGAGGAAAAGACCACCTATACTATACTCACGGGAGACTTCAATGCAAAAGTTGGAGAATCAAAAAATGGAGAAGCATGTATGGGAAAATTTGGAGTGGGAGAAAGGAACGAAAGAGGAGAAATGCCGGTAAACTTTGCAGAAATGTTTATCATGAGAATAATGAACACATTCTTTCACAAAAGAACAGGAAGAAAGTGGACCTGGAGAAGCCCAAATCGAGAAACAAAGAATGAAATTGACTTCATTATAGCAGTTAAGAATAACACGATCACAAATGTTACAGTTATCAACAAAGTAAATATCGGAAGTGACCATAGAATGGTGGGTTGCACAGCAAGATTCAATTTCAAAAATGAAAGAAAGAAGATGATTAAAGATAAAAAGATAAGCCCAATAAAAGTCAATGAAAATAAAGCAGCTTTTCAGATGGAAATAAGGAACAGATTTCAGGCTCTCAGTAATGCTGAATGTGACACTGATGAGCTGAATGACTGACTAAAAGTGCAAAAAGAATCTACAGAGGTAGTAGGAAAACCTAATACAACCAAAGCCAAGAAGTATTCAGAAAAGACACATGAGCTTATGAAAAAAAGAAAGGAAATGAAAGTAAAAACAAAGAAAGTATAGAACGAGCGGAATTAAATAAGCTTATCAACAAAAGACAAAGAGAAGAAAAAAGAAAGAGAAACATGGATCAAAATAAAGAAACCACTAAAAGGGGAAAAAGTCTGAAGCAGGTCCGAAGTAAAATAGAACTTGGAAAGCAACATTTTTTTTTTTTTTTTTTTTTTTTTTTTTTTTTTAACCTATCCGACTCAAAAACGGTGAAACTATTCAATGCAGAGATAAAATGATGCAGAAAGTTGAAGAATTTTACGAAGAACTGTACGCATCAAAGACAGTAGTACCAACAGCTAACTTTCAGTTGACACAAGTGAAACACCTGAGGTAACACCATACGAAGTAAATAATTCTCTCAAAAATATGAAAAGAGGGAAAGCTTCAGGAGAAGATGGAATAGTAGCAGATTTACTATTGCATGCAGGAGTAGAAGTACTAAACAGGCTTGCTCACTTATTCACTCGGTGTATAAAAAGGAAGAAAATTCCCAAAACATGGTGTAATGCAACAGCTACTTTACAAAAAAGGTGACTCAAAAGACCTTAGTAACTATCAACCCATTAGCTTGCTATCAGTCATTTACAAACTCTTCACTAAAGTCCTTACAAACAGAATAACTACAAATCTGGAGGAAAACCAATCTGGTGAACAGGCAGGATTCCGAAGCGGGTACTTGAACACTAATCATCTACACACAATGAATCTGCTAATTGAGAAAATTACAGAATATAATAAATCACTGTGCTTAGGTTTTGTTGATTATGAAAAGGCTTTCGACTCAGTGGAGCATATAGCAATTATAAATTCACTGCGAGAACAAGGAGTGAACCAGAACATTGTACAACTGCTCGAAAACATATACAAAGAGGGAACTGCTACAGTTAAATTACATAAGGACTCAAAAAACTTAAAACTGAGAAGGGTGTGCATCAGGGTGATACAATTTCACCAAAGTTATTTACAGCATGCCTAGAAAGTATTTTCAGATAGCTAGACTGGGACAACAAAGGAGTGAACATTGATGGAGAAAAGCTAAACCACAGAAGATTTGCAAATGACACTGTCCTAATCTCAGAAACAGCACAGACATTGCAAGAAATGTTAAATGACCTGAACAAAGAAAGTCTCAAAGTAGGGCTAAAAACGAACTGGAGTAAAACTAAAGTAATGTTTAATCCTCAAACACCAAAGAGCATCATCAGAATAAGTGGAGAAATTCTTGTAGAAGTTGGGGAGTACAATTACCTGGGACAAATACTAAAATTAACGAAAGATAATGATAGTGAAAAAAAAAAAAGATGCATTACAATTGGATGGAAAGCTTTCGGTAAACATAGGGACATTATGAAAAGCAGCTTGCCAGCTTGTATGAAACAAAGAGTATATAACGAATGTATAATTCCAGCTATGACGTATGGTTGTGAGACTTGGAAACTGACAAAATCGATGGAAAATAAATTTATTCATTCTCACAGAGCAATGGAAAGGTCAATGCTGGGAATATCATTAAGACACAGGAAAAGATCAACTTGGGTGAGAAAGCAGATAAAAGTCAAAGATTTTATAGAAGTTATAAGAACGTTGTGGTAGGTGGGGGCACTCACCATCCACTCACTTGATGTAGTGCTGCTGTCTGGTGTCTGCCCTTTCCTCTCCTCCATCCTTCTTTCCTTCCATCATCTTCTGTCTTTCTTTCCTTCATTCTTTCCTCATCCTTCTGCCTACAGGTAACTTTACACTCCCTCTTCTGTCTTTCTTTCCTTCTTTCTTTCCTCTTCCTTCTGCCTGTGGGTGACTCTACACTGAGTGACAAGAATGGTTTCCTGTACACCAGGAAACCATTTAGTACGCTGGGTGGTAACCATATAAACAAATTTTGGCGCCTGGTGGTTTAGTGGGTAATTATTGCGCTCCAATCGGATTGAGACGGTGAAGGTTTACATCCAAAGGGTGGTTGGGGTTGATTGCTCATGTAATGCCACTCAGGGATGAGTGAGGCTGGTCACTATCATCTTAAATGTCAGGACCAACTTGCCTAGCCCCGGGCTTCTGCACTCCTCGTGGGACAATGTAGGATTGGATGATGGATGGATGGATAAAAGAACAGAAATGGAGGCGGGCAAGCCATGTAGCGAAAATAGGGGATAATCGATGGAGCAAGAGGTTAACTGACTGGACACCAAGAGATTGTAAGCGTTACAGAAAAAGGCCAGACAGGAGGTGGAGGGATGAAACAGAAAAATTTGCAGGGAAAACGTGGCACAGACTGGCTCAGTCAAGGAATTCTTGGAGAAGGTTGGGGGAGGCCTTTGTTCAGCAGTGGACTTGTAGTAGCTGATGATATATATATATATATATATATATATATATATATATATATATATATATATATATAAATAACAGAATGGAGGAAAGAAAAACAAATGAATAAAAAATAATAATCTATACACCAGATTACTGATGTCCTCTGTTCATAAAATATCTGTAACAGTTAGACTTGAACAGCTGTGGGTTGAAATTTGGAGGGGAACAATTCTGGGGAAGCGAGTTCCAGAGAGATGCAGTTCGGGAAATGAAAGAATTCTGATAGGCAGATGTTCTGCAAAATGGCTGAGTGACATTCCAGTCATGAGCCCTACCAGATGCCCAAGTAGCACAAGGGAAGGCAAGGAGAGGTGGCACCATGGATGCAACTTCGTCTCAGCATTTGCCAAAAAAATATCTGTAAAATAATGCAAGGGAGGCAACATTCCTTCTTATTTGCAGGGGAGGTAGTTTATTTGTAATGACAGGGTTCTTAATAATTCAACAGCTTTGTTCTTAATTTTGTCTAGTTGTTTTAATGCAACCTTTCCACATCCATTCCACAAGGGTGAGCAATATTCAAGCTGAGAGTGAATATGACTCTTATAAATTATAGCTGACTGCTCATCAGCGAAGAAGTCACAGACTCTGTACAATAATCCAAGTTTCTTTGAGGCGGTTTTAGCAAGTGATCTAACATGAGAGGTCCAGCTGAGGACATTGTTAAGTGAGATGCCAAGAATTTCAATACTTGTGGAGATGGGAATATTAGTAGCACTGAAGGTAATGTACGAATCTGGCAATATCCGTCTATTTGTCTATCTATCTATCTATCTATAGCCCGACGCCCTAATCCCACAAAGGGTGACCACAGACAAAATGCCTCCAAGTCGCTCTGTCACCCACCATTTGACTACCCTCCCCCCAACTCACCCCCCCCTCCCTCATAAACCTCTCAACTCCATCCCTCCACCTCATTCTCAGTCTACCCCTCCCTCTTCCTCCCTCCACCTCACCTACATACACCCTCTTAGTCAGTCTTTCATTCTCCATTCACTCCACATGTCCAAACCACCTCAGTGTATTTCTCCTAATCTTCTCAACCACATCCACATCCACCCCACAACGTTCCTTCACTTCCTCATTCGTCAACCTGTCCCTCCATGTCACTCCATATGCTCCTCTCAAGTATTCCACTGCTCTCACTCTAGACTTGTTCCCCTCTTGCAAGGTCCACGCCTCGCTTCCATAAGACAGGGCAGGGATCACAATACTATCATGCAGTGACTTCTTAACTTCCATACTCACCTCCCTATTTCTCATCACTGGTTTCAGTGAACCAACAACCTTCCTTCCCTGCTGTACCCTTTCACTCACTTCATCCCCCAACATTCCATCCTTACTCATCACACTACCCAAGTACTTGAATGCACTCACATTCTCCATATCCTCACCATCCAACCTCACTGTACATTCTGTGACTTCATTCCTCTCAAACACCATAACTTTACTTTTGTTTACATTAACTTTCAGCTTCCTCCTCCTACACACTGTCCCAAATTCATTCACCAAACCTTGCAACTCCCATGCATCTTCACTCAACAATACTGTATTATCAGCAAACAACAACACCGGAAGCTTCCAAATCTCACCCTCATTCATTAGAGCCACCCCCACATCCACTGCCCTACCCTGCACCTTCTTTACAACCCCATCCATGTATATATTAAACAGCCATGGAGACATCACACAACCCTGTTTCAGTCCCACATTGAGATCAAAGAACTCACCCAGCTCATCATCCACTCGCACCGTAGCCCTAGCTCCTTCGTACATACTCTTCACAGCATTCAACAATTTCCCATCCACTCCATATATTCTTAATACCTTCCACATACCTTCCCTATCTATTCTGTCATAAGCTTTCTCCAAGTCCATGAAGGCAGCATATACTTTCCCTTCTCTAGATACTTCTCCACTAAACATCTGAGAACAAATATCTGATCTACACACCCTTTTCCCTTCCTAAATCCCCCTTGTTCTTCTCCAACTAGCTTCTCTGTCATATGTCTAACCCTATCAATGAGTATTCTACCATATATTTTACCAGTCACACTAAGAAGGCAAATACCCCTATGGATACCACATACCTCTCTCTCCCCTTTTCCTTTGTATAAAGGAACAATTATACCTGATTTCCAGTCCTTTGGAACCCTTCCCTCTTCCCAAGCCAATCTACACAACCTCCATAACCACTCCACAACAATCTCATCCCCATACCTCAGCATTTCACCACACACTCCATCAATTCCTGGGGCCTTTCCCAACTTGATCTTCATTGCTTCCACTACTTCTGTCCTACTGATCTCTTCCTCCCTCCTCTCATCTCTTCTTCTCCCATCCATTCCTCAACCACTTATACTCACACTGCTGTCACCCTCTACATTCAACAATTCCTCAAAGTGCTCTTTCCATCTCCTCAATTTCTCTCTCTTCTCCACCAACAATCTATTATTCCTATCTTTCACTCCCCTACTATTTCCCCTTTCACCCTGCCTTACTTTCTTTACCTCCTTCCAAAACAATTTCTTACTCTCCCTCCAATTCACACTCAGATTCCTCCCAAACTCTTCATCCACTTTCTGCTTACGCTCCTTCACCAGTCTCTTCACCTACCTTTTCCTGCTCACATATACCTCTCTCTTCTCTTTCTCATCTTCTCCCCTACCTCTACTCGCTAACCATTCACTATATGCCTTCTTCTTTTGTTCCACAGCTCCTTTCACCTCATCATTCCACCATTCTGTCCCTTGTACACCCTTGCATCTCCTGACTCCACAAACCACCTCACATGCTGTGCCTATCTCTTCCGTAAATATCTTACATACGTCTTCGACCCCTTCCATCTGCTTTAGCTCATACCTTCCCAATCTTTCTTCCACTATGCTCTTATACTCTGCCATTTTCTCACTATCTTGCAAATTCTCCACTCTTCTCACAGGAGGTGTTTCCTCCTGTCTTCCTCTTCGTCTCTTCAACCATTTTCTTTGCAGCTTTACCTTGGCCATCACTAAGTGATGGTCCGAGACTCCATTCCCCCACCCTCTCCACACTCTTGCATCCAGCACTTGTCTTCTCATTCGCTCATCCACACACACGTAGTCTATCATTGCCTTTCGTTCAACAAGTTCACCATCCATCCTCCTCATTACTCTCCATGTATGCCGGTGGATCATCTTATGTCGAAAGTAGGTGTTGGCTATTGCCAACCCCTTACCAGCACAGATGTCCACCAAAGCACTACCATTCCCATCTACTTCAGCTGGCACACCCCACTGACCAATCACTCCACCCACTCGTACATTCCCAACTTTGCCATTCATGTCCCCAATCAAAAGCACTCTCTCGCTCCTCTCGAATTTGTCCATACATGCTTCTACTCTCGCCCACAACTCATCTTTCACTCTTGCCACTCAGTCCTCTGTCGGAGCATACACACATACAATCGCCCACGCTTGTATACCTACTTTCATCCTCACCCATACAATCCTTGCACCCACTGTTCCATACTCTTTCATATTCTCCTTCCACTTCTTGCTTATCATCAGACATACTCCCTCTCTTGCTCTCTCATTCTCATTAACTCCCGCACAAATACCTAAACCATATTCCCATTCTCTCACCCTTTCACTTCTCCATTTAGTTTCAGTCAATCCACATATATCCACCCTTGCATCCTCAAACACCTGAACAATCTCTCTCTCTTTCACTTCATCATTCACTCCTCTCACATTCCACGTTCCCACCCCCAGAATGTCCTTTGTCCGTTCCTTAGTCGTCAATGTATGGTCCGTCCTGGTCCGAGGTGCTTTATTCACTTATTTAGTTAGTTCTTTTTACGGGGTGGGGCACTAACACACCATCAACCCTTTTAGTTGTCTCGTATGACAAGCAGGGATACTGGGGGAGTATTCTTGAAACTCCCCTACCCCCAGGGGGGGGTATATATATATAGTTTTACTAGCATTAAAAGAGACAAGGTTGTTTTGTCCCCATTCACTGATCGTACATAGGTCTTCATTTATGGAGATGGCTGTACTGAGCTGAGAGGGAGAGATTTGTAAATGGGTGTCCGAGTGTGAATGAAATATGTAGTGTTGAGTCATCTGCGTATGAGTGGATGGGACTGTGGGTGACAGATAAGAGATCATTAATATGAACCAGGAATAGGGTTGGTGCCAGAACTGACCCCTACGGCATGCCGGCGTTAATTGAGTGGAAATTGGAATATACATCATCTACTTTTACTCTTATTTTCCTGTCACTAAGATATGAAGAAATCAAAGGAACAAAAGACATTAGTCCATAGCAAGGGAGTCTGGACAGCAGGGAACAGTGCCATACTCTGTCGAAAGCTTTACAAATATCAAGGGCTACTGCATGAGTTTCTCCATGTAGATCAATTGATTGATGGATGGTATGAGTTAGGAGATTGAGTATGTCAATGGTGGATCTTTTGTGGCGAAAACCATATTGTCTATCACTGATTAAGTTGTTGGATTAAAGATGTTTAACAGTGTGCTTATTAATTAAAGTTTCAGATACCTTACCAAGAGAAGATGTGACAGCTATTGGTCTGTAATCAGAGGGGTCAGAGGAACTTCCTTTCTTCAGAATTGGGTGGATATTGGCTTCTTTCCATGAATTTGGGAATAAACAAGTACGTATGCATAGTCTGAATTATTTAGCTAGAACAGAGGCAAGTTCAGGGGAACAGTTTTTCAAAACAATTAGCAGAATTCCATCTGGGCCTGGAGCTTTGTTGGTAGGTAAACTGTCTAGGATGGATTTTACATATCTTGTCTGCATTTTAAGTGGGGCAATTTCGGGAGAGTCAAGTCCTAGTACTGGGACATTCTGGCTGGTATCATCTATGGTAGAATTTCTGGGAAATGTACTGGCAAAAATATCCGCTTTCCCACACAGGTCATTTGTAATGTTGCCATCTGAAGATTTTAGCGGGTGAATGGAAGATGATTTGTTAAAGTTATTATTGAAAGAATTAAGAGTTGACCAGAATATTCAATTGTCATTAGGGTTGTTAAGTAGTTCTGATGCTTGCTTTTCAAGAAAGTTTGATTTAGCTAGATTTAATACAGCTTTTGCATGATTTCTAGCAATTTTAAATTGACAGAGTGATTCAGTTATTTTTTTTTTTTTTTTTAAGTATTATATACAGTACTGGTATATATATATATATATATATATATATATATATATATATATATATACAGTTACCTCTCAACTAACACGAGTTTAAAAAACGCGTTTTCAGTTTAACATGACCAAACTATTTAAGGAGATATTTAACTAACAGGGGTTTCTTGATTTAACAAGACTTTACATGTACGTGATGGTTTCAAATTAGCCGCACGTGCCTTGGACAGTCCCGAGCTGATAGACTGTGTGTGGCAGTTTATGCATAAATACAATTTTTTATTCGTCTGTTGCTTAAACTGGTTTTATTCGAACTATAATATTCGAAAATGAAGTTTGGCCCATTGTGAGCAATCTGGCTCATTTTCAGACAAAATTTGGCCAGGAAAGTGATGGTAGATCTAAATTGTTACAACTTGATGCTGCAGAACAGAAAGAAGAAAACCACTCAGACCAAGACAGAGCAGTTCTTTATGAAGATGACAGAAAACTTAAGGGGGTTATCTTCATCACCAGTAGCACGGGAGTCAGAGGAAGAGGAAGAGCAGCAGATCAAGGAGGGACAACAAATTTAGGGTGGGGAGCAGCGGGAGGTGGGATAGCGGGGTAAGGAGGGACAGCAGCAGATGAAGAGTGATGCACAGATGAAGTGAGGCTGTGTTGTTATTGTTTGTGACCTACTTACTGTAATGAAAATGTTGCTTACACTGTAGTGTTTTTATGACCTACTAATGCATTAATAATGTTGAGGAACTTTCACAATGCCGTGAATGAAGCAGAAATGAAAGAGAATCCACGTAAAAAAAGGAAAACAGTATGTATTTGGGGAGAAGTAAACAACGCTGCGGCCCAACTAGGGCTCGAATGTTTATTTCTCCCCAGCTATACTGTACTGTTTTTGTTTTTTACGTGGATTTACCTTCAAATTAATATTGTTGCTTTTAAGTTTAGAGTAGCATAATCCCCCAAATGGTTAGACTTTCCCAGAGTTCAGGAACGTAACCCCCAATATTACCATTGTTTCTTATGGGAAAATTATGTTTAAAAAACGCGTTTTTAACTAACGCGACCTCTCCAGGAACCTAACCCTCGCGTTATTTGAGAGGTTACTGTATATACTGTATACATATATATACAGTATATATACCTATTTTTGAGCATTTAATGAAGCATCGAGGTCTCCCTTGGCAGTGATTATCAACGACCTCTTCGACTGGCCGCATTGTTTACCAGCCATCACTCCAACTGGACGTGTCAGTGCATCTCATGTCAAGACTATGGAAAACTTGATCTATCTATCTATTTATTGCCAGACACCTCAATCCTGTTTGAGGTGGCCATAAACAAATCGCCTCCATGTCACCCTGTCCCCCGCCATTTCACTGCCCTGCTCCCAACTCACACCCCCCTCTCTCATATACGGTACCTCTCCACCCCATCCCTCCATCTCATCCTCAGCCTCCCCATCCTTCTTCCCCCCTCCACCTCACTCACATTCTCTTTGTCAGTCTTTCACCCTCCATCCTCTCCACATGGCCAAACCACCTCATTGTGTTCCTCATAACGCTTCCTATCACATCCACATCCACACCACAACGCTCCTTTATATCCTCATTCGTCAGCCTGTCTCTCCATGTGACTCCACAGGCTCCTCTTAAATAACTCATTTCCACTGCTCTCACTCTTGACTTGTGTCCTTCCAACAACGTCCAAGCTTCACTTCCATATGTTAGAGTTGGTATCACAATACTCTCATGTAGTAACTTTTTCACTTCCATGCCCACTTCCCTGTTTCTTATCACTGCTTTCAAGGAACCAGCAACTTTTCTTCCCTGCTGTACCCTTTCAAGCACTTCACCCTCCAAACCTCCATCCTTACTCATCACACTACCGAAGTACTTAAACGTACTCACATTTTCCAATTCCTCACCATCCAACCTCGCTGTACAGTCACTGACTTCACCTCTCTCAAAGACCATCACTTTACTCTTCCCTACATTCACCTTTAGATTCCGTTTCTTACACACTTTCCCAAACTCATCCACCAAGCCTTGCAGCTCCCCTTCGTCTTCACTCAACACAGTATCATCTGCACACAAGAGTACAGGGAGTTTCCAAACACTATCCTCTCTCACCAGGGCCACTCCAACATCCACTACCCTACCTTGTACCTCTTCTATTACCCCATCCATGTACAGATTGAACAACCATGGACACATGACACATCCCTGTTTCAACCCAACCTTCAAAGAGAAAAATTCACTTAGTTCACCATCCACACGCACTGCAGCCTTAGCACCATCATACATACAGTGCTCGTCAGAAGTATGGAGCGCCCTGCGTCTCTCCTGAGAAACAAACCTTTTAACATTGAAAAAACATATAAATAATGTATTTTATTTACCTTTAGTGCTTCGTAGGGTAGCCTTTACATTTCTTCACGGACCTGAGACGTCTTGGAAGTGAAAGGGCGAGGCTCCTGAGGTGCTGGAGGGGTATTTTGTCCCAGGAGTCACGAATGGCGGCTTCCAGCTTAGGCAGAGAGCTCACGTCCTTCCCTTGGAGACTCTTCTTTACGAGGTACCAGAGGTTTTCAATCGGGTTGAGGTCTGGGCTATTTCCTGGCCAGTCTGTCATGAATGATACCTCACAGTCACGAAGCCAATTGGTGACCGATTTGGCCTTGTGAGCAGGTGCACCGTCCTGCTGAAACACTCGTGCACCTGTTAGCTCGAAGGAGTCTGGTAAATGATCACACAGAAGCTCCAGGTAAACATCCTGATTCACTCTGAGGTTCTTGGGAAGTACAACAAGCTTCCCCAAACCCTTCCCTGAGAAACAACCCCATACCATGAGTGAATCAGGATGTTTAACTGTGCTTTCTACATACCGTGGGTCAAGTGGGTCACTACCTTTGCGTGCTCCTCTGTTACAGGTAACACTAAACGTTGCCTCATCAGACCACAACACTGACAACCAATGCTCCTCACCCCAGTTTAGATATTTATTAGCAAAGGCAAGCCTACGAATTCTCTGGCTGCTAGAGAGAAGAGGCTTTTTCACAGGCCTGTGACTTGTGTAACCAAGCTCATGCACCCTACGAGACACTGTTCTCACTGACACCTCACCAAACACTTCTGGGTTGCTCTCCTTAATTTTCCTTGCACTCACACGAGGATTAAACTCCACTGCACGTTTTAAAACATTAACAGACCTTGGGGAAGTTTTCCTAGGCCTACCAGACCTCGGTTTCTTTGTGGGAACTTCACCACTGTTTTCCTCCTGAAACCGCGCACACCAACGACGCACTTTCGATCATGCCACACCAACCAATTCACTAATTTCCTTTGTCTGGTGGCCTGCCTCCTTTAGAGCAATGATCTGGGATATGATTTCACTCGATAGTTCACGGGTAGGTGCCATAACAAAGTTTTAAAGGGCAAAACACTGCGGGACACTCGGTAAAAAATGGCGCAATTTGAGAGGGACACTCGGCGGAGTTCCTCTCTCTCAGGCAGCCCGTGGGCGACTGAGGCGGGAACCAACCAGCGTGTCGGAAGGCCTCAGGCTACCGTGACGTCATGCTCGGAGCTCAAACTTGTGGCTCAGTTCTTACCCCCAAAAATGGGTGATTCTTTTTGGGCCATAAGTATTGCGCGCCCGGCGGACAACGCTGAATACTTCTGACGAGTACTGTACTCTTCACAGCATTCAACAACTTCCCATCTACTCCATATAGTCTTAATACTTTCCACAATCTTTGTCTATCCACCCTGTCATATGCTTTCTCCAAATCCATGAAAGCCACATACAACTTCTTTCCCTTCTCTAGAAACTTTTCCACTAAGGATCTAAGAATGAATATCTGATCTACACAACCTCTTCCCTTCCTAAAGCCTCCCTGTTCTTCTCCAACTAATTCCTCTGTTCTTTCACTAACTCTATCAATAAGTATCCTACCATATACTTTTCCTATTAGACCGGTACTAAGAAGACAAATGCCCCTACGATTACCACACACTTCTTTTTCCCCTTTTCCTTTGTACAAGGGAATAATTATACCCGACTTCCAATCCTCCGGGACTCTACCTTCCTCCCAGGCCAATCTGCACATCCATTCTACTACTAACTCTCCCCCATACTTCAGCATTTCACCACACACTCCATCAATTCCCGGGGGTTTCCCCAATTTAACTTTCTTCATAGCTTTCACAACTTCTATCCTACTGATTTCTTCCTGTCTTCTCACCTCCCTCCTTCTCCCAGCCACTTATACTCGCATTACTTCCATCCTGTATGTTCAATTCCTTAAAGTGTTCTCTCCATCTGCTCATTTTTTCTCCCTTCTCCACTAGTAATCTACCATTTTTATCTTTCACTCCCCTGCTAACCTCACTTCCACCCTGTCTTACTCTCTTCACCTCTTTCCAGAACATTTTCTTACAGTCCCTCCATTTTACACTCAAATTCCTCATCCACTCTCTTCTTACTCTCTCTTACTAATCTTTCACCTCTCTCTTTCTTTCTACATATAACTCTCTCTTCCGCCTCTCAACTTCTTCCACGCCCCATATTTCTCATCCATTCATTGTATGCTTTCTTCTTTTGTGCAACAGCCTGTCTCACCTCTTCAGTCCACCACGCTGTTCCTTGCACCCTCCTCCGTCTTCTCTTCCTCCCATACACCATATCACATGCTGCACATATTTCTTTTGTAAATATCCTGCACACACTTTCCACGTCCCCCATCTGCTCCAATTCATATATGCCTAATCGTTCCTCCACTTCTCTCTTATACTCTGCCTTTTTCTCAAACTCTTGTAACCTTTCCACTCTCCTTGCAACTACTCCTTCCTCTTGTCTTTCCCTTCTTCAATTTCTCCATCTTACTTGGATCCTAATTCTGGCCATCACCAAGTAGTGATCAGAAAGTCCACTCCCCGAACCTCTATAAGCTCTTGCATCCATTACACATCTTCGCATCCTTTCATCCACACACACATAATCAATCATTGCCTTTTTTTCATTCAGTTCACCACCCACCCTTCTCATCACTCGCCATGTATATATACCTGTGGATCATTTTATGCCTGAAGAGGGTATTGGCTATCACCAACCCCCTCCCAGCACAAATGTCCACTAACGCACTGCCGTTCTCATCTATCTCAGCAGGCATACCCCACTCATCAACTATTCCATCCACCTTCACAATCCCTACTTTACCAAACCTACTAACCAAAGAGGCCAACTTAACCTAACTTGCGTTTGATGGCCAGCTTCCAAATTCAAAACTGTGCGTTAGGAATGCTAAATATGGCCAGGCATTGGTAGATGTCAGCAGAATATTTACGTATTCTAAATCCTTATTGACAGTATAGTTTTCAGATGTATGTTTATAAAAATGCCCAGTAGCTGTGACAATCCATGGAAAAGAACTTGTAACCTGTGAAAGTCTCCATAGAAAATAGGGAAAAGCCATGCCTGTTTGGTAAAGAATTACCGGCATATTACTTCTCATGTACAGTTTTTGTTGGATAAAATAACCAGATAACTATCTGTGCTTCATACGGAACTAAAATTACTTGCCTGAAGATTATGACATTGTACCGTAAGACAATTGCAATCGCCAAGCCTGTGTGGTAATGATTCACCAAATTGCCAAGTAAATATATGACTTTGTGCTAATATTCACATTTCAACTTCGAGCTTATTATGTTTAAAACGTCCTTCTAGCAGCATCTGAAATACCGGTCATCATACAGCTGGAAAAATATTACAAGCATTGCATATACTGATCAGAAAACCATAACAGCTACCAGACAAGTCACTGCAAGTCACTTATCAAATTATCGGCTGACAGATAAATGTAGAGAAATATGTCCTTTTATTCTCTCTACACCAAACACTGCTTTGTCAAAAAATAATATAATGTTTCCCCGTTGGCCTCCATTACCTTTTGATGCCGGTAATCTCAAGGAACGGATAGCAAAGCTTGTACAAACGGTCTATACGTATGCAAAGCCAGACTTCACTTACACACTCCTCCAGTCACTGTGTTTGTTGACAAGATAGTCGTCAGTCGTCACCGCCACCACTGCCATCTAGGGTCGCCTCGCGGCACTCAGTTGGACGTCCATTCATGTTTTCGAAACTTTCAAGCTGAAACATTTTTGTCTATCTATCTATCTATTGCCAGACGCCATAATCCCTTACGGGGTGTAACGTCAGTAAATACAAAGTCGCACCTCTCAGATGTCAACAAAAAAATTGGAGTAGGAAAGTACTCCAAATATACAAATAATTTAACGAATCATCTTCCAAAGCTACACTGAATCTAGTTTTCTGATAATATTTACTGAAATATACCTGTGACATTTGCGACGTGATTTTTCGGTCAGGCAACAAGTTAAACAACTATACTCATCTTCATTCCTCTATCTTTTCATGCATTCTTCGAAGGGACTCAAACACAACGTTGGGCCAATAAAGGTGTTTTAAGGGTCGGCTTCCCGTCCCTTAAAGTGTGTAGCTGGGCTCTCTTTCTAGACAGGAGCTTAGACAAATAGGAGACCGGCAGGACACAAAAACTCAAGGCAACAACCTTACACGCGTATTACTAAGTTGTACAGTGGAACGAGTAGATGTCACGGATACAGATACTAAAATGCAGCAGGACATCAAAACAGACCGCAACGAGCCACCAGAAGGAGCCCACGGAGAAGTGTACACGGTGCGAATGAGCTCCGGGCGGAAACGGCTCAAGTCCACCTGGGCCGCGCTCCCCTATGACACGGAACTCGCCCGCCGCCACCATAGCAGGAACACAAGTCAGGCCCCACGGCCTCCCGTGGTCTCCATTCCTTGCGCCTGGCCCTGGAGCAGACGCACCTGATGGACCCTAGTCCGGACTGGTGCCGCAGCCCTCCCCTGACGGCGCCCTTTGACACTAGGGACCGCAGCCCGCTGTCCCTCCAGGCCCTCCCCAGGACGCCCGGGCGCGACCTCTCCACGCCCCCTAGGCGGTCTAAGGCCTCCACCTCAGGCCGGGACCTACACCAGCGGTTCCGGGAATTATTCGGCCCCAGTCCTGAGGGCCATACTCCTGAGCCCAGTCCGAAGACCGCCGGCTCTTCCGTCCCCTGCAGCCCTGGATGTGAGAGGACACCCCTGCGCACAGTCCCGTGCCCTCTCAGCACTCCCTCTCTTGACGGTGCCTTCTCCCCGGCCTAAGTCACGCCGGTGTACTGCCCTGTCACCCACCACAGATAAGTTTACTGTGTAATGTGTTGCCCTCAGTATAAGTGAGGTGCCTTAGGTTAGGGGGAGGCGGTGGTTCAATCGGTAGAGAGGTGGCTTGCAGTCCTACCGGACCCAGGTTCAAATCTCCGCTGGAACAGGGAACAGTTTAGGGATTTGAATTTCATTACGGCAGACTTTACCGATCTACCAGAAGACCCGCCGACATGTCGTAAAAATACCCCCGCTAATACCAATACACCAGTCCTGTATGAGACAGCCCTAGCATGTATTCAATATGGACAGTGGGTGTTAGCGCCGAAGTGGTGACATGTAGAGGTGTTCGATATGTAGGAGGACTACTGGGCCTTGATAGCAGGCTGGGAAGCCTATGCCCAGAGTCGAGCACATAAAAAAAAAAAAAAAAGTAGACAGTGCCCTCAGACAAGTGATATAGTGATTGGTAATAAGTGATGTCGGACGAGTGAGATCACGGGCAAATACTTACAGGCGGATACAGAGACTAAGTAAAATCACGAGTGACGCCCTTATAGAAAACAGCCAGAGTGTTATCCTGCAAATCGTCCCATTGCAAAACTGGTAAATATCATTTATTGTGAGGGAACAGTGAAGAGGAAGTGTTTAGAATACTCCTGTTAAAATGCCCGCGACCGGACCTTCCGCCCCGCCACCCCCCACACCACCACCGGGCCACCACCACCCCACCACCCGAGGAGGAGATAACGATCAGGTTAGTGACCCGGGGCAAGAGGGTCATCCGACCACCTCTGACCTGGGCCCCTTCTCCCCGCAACTACCTCAACACCAGGTGAGCCCAGACCCGCAACAAGTTATACAGCGGGTTAACCCTCGACAGCAGTGGGGTGGGACTGATACGTTAGTCCCTCGTAGTCTTGTGGTGACGACCACAACTTCACCCCAACAGGACAGGAGGTCCCTAGGTGAGCCACGGGGTGTTTACACCTACTGCCACCGCGAGCCACGGGGAAGTACCTTCCTCTGCCGCAGTAACCCAGGTGAGCCACGAGGGGCTTGTATCCTCTGCCACAGTGAGCCACGAGGGCGTAATACCCTCTGCCACAATCAGGACAGGAGGTCCTTTGACGAGGGAAGAGAGCCCTCTATAACAAATAGGGCAAGAGGCCCAATAGTGGATTGTACGGGGCTCACGCCCCTAGCCACTCTAAGGGTAAGAGACCCTCACACACTGCCACAAGTGGGTCCCAGGACCGATCAACCTGGTGCCACGGCAATTGTAAAGACAAGAGAGAGAGTCGCCTCTGTGCTACCCTCCATAAGTGCAAGAGAGACCACGGCCTCCGTGTGTCCTCTAGAGCCAGCTAACTCCTGCAGGAGTAGCCGGACACCACCCGGGGGAGTTACCCCTAAAGTGTCACCTGAACAGAGGCCTGGTCCCAATCGGGACCAACCTCCTACCCCCGGGAAATTCTTGTCTTCCCCAGGTACCAGCAGGAGACCAGGCCGCAGCCCACACCTGACGGCGCGTCCCCCAGTAGATCCCCGCAGTCCTCGGACCCCTAGGCGAGCCCGGCAACCCGTCGACGCCGACCTCCCCCTGCCGCAGACCCTACGACGTCAGGCCCGTCTGCTACACCTGTTTGGCCCCAGTCCCTAGGGCCAACACAGACAGGCCTCCCTTCACAGTGACCAGAGGAGGGCCTATAACAGGTCGAGACCCCAGGCAAGAGGGTCTCCCTGCACCGTGACCAGAGGAGGACCTACAACAGGTCGAGACCCCAGGCAAGAGGGTCTCCCTTCACCGTGACCAGAGTGAGGACCTATACCTTACAGTGACAAAGTGATATCGCCCCAGAAACTCGGGCAAGAATAGTGACTTTCCCTTTCCTGTGGTGATCCAGTGACAGAGTGAACCAGTGGGATTACACCAAAAAGTGTCCGTAAATACCTTCCCCTAACAAAGACTATAAGTTCCGGGTTCATCCGAGCAGTGCTATCCCAAAGTCCAATCTAGAGTAGTCTCCCCCCTTGTCAGTGTACGCGCGGGCGAGAGTTGCCGCGCCGAGCCTAAACAGTGAACTCTAGTGCTCTACCTCCCTTGTTAATTTATAGTAATAATCCCTCCTCGGCTCATCAAGCCCAGACATCTCTATTGCCCCAACACGCTAAGACCTTTTGGACTTTGATACAAGTGAATCCCATCCACTTACGGACTCTTAACCTATTATAAAGCATAATTAAGGAGTGTGTGAATATCCCATATTACACTAACGTAACTCTGTATATCTGTATCCTCTGTTTATAATACCATCCTATGTGATATTGTTAAGGTGTTGTAATTAAGGTAATAGATGTGTTAAAGGTGGACTGCCTAGTTTTTATGTCCTGTTCCCTTGTTAGTGCATTACTTCCGGTCCGGAAAAAGGACCCCGTTCAGTAGCTAGTGTCTTTAGTACGAGGAGTCGGCCTAAAAACACTCAGCATAACACTGGTGGCAAGCGGTGGTTCTGGATCCGAGTAACGCACGGGGGAACGTTAAAGGAAACCTTGCACAATGGCAGCTAAACCGCACATTCAATTACCAAAATTCAACCCGGACCAATGTGACATGGATGTTTATTTGGACATGATCAAAACCCTTTTAGACATAGGATTTGAATCAGATAAGGAGAAAATTGCAGTCACACTACCAAATCTGGAAAAAATCATCACAAATGTCGCACCCAAAATAGTCCCAGAGCTGTCATGGGACCAGTTCACTCAGATAGTGAAACAGGCTTTTATGCCTTCCATGGGCAGAGTTGTCGCACTCTCACAACTCGACGCCCTCACCTATGACGGTAACCTGGATGATACTTTCACCCAGGCTCGGCGCCTCGTCACCGCCGCTTATCCCGAAGCTGAAGTAAATACTCGGGACACTCATACCTTCAACGCCCTGCTGAGGATCCTCCCGAGCATAGTCAGGGAACATTTCTCCATATACGATCCCTCAGGAAATATGGACCAAGACCTGCAGCTCGTCAGGCGCCTTCTCGCCGCCCGTCCCACACCACAACCGCTTCACGCAGTGACAAAGTTCCCCACAAATCACAACCTCCCACCAAAAGCCAAGCCGACGCCCCACCAGACGCCTGCCGACCCGCCCCCCACAGTACCCCGGGCTTACCCGCACAGGAAGCGCCACAACCCCAGGGAACAAGGAAACTTAATCAGTATAAACCCTTGGGAATTCACGGCTTGCAGCCGCACCTGCCCCCTTCATGACATAAGGGAACAACTCAAGGCGAATCGGCGAAAGAACCCCCAACAAAGCCATAGAAAAGTTTCCTCCCTTGAAGACGACGCCCAGGAGGACGACGTACCACCACTGCTCTACCAAGGACCGGAAGAAGACGAGCACGACGACTACCCCCATCCTCAGCAGATGGATTTTTAGGGCCGCCCCCGCACCTCCCCACGGTGGCGGGGGCCACCTCAAATACCTACAAACCCCCAATCTACAACAAGATATGGCTGAATGGGGTCAAGACAAGATTATTGGTGGACACGGGAGCAGCCAGGTCTTGTCTCTACTCCCACTTCTACTCCCGCCACATCGCAGCATTCGGCCCACTTCTCCCCACTTCAGCCAACCTCGTAGACGCCGGGGATGGCCCCCTACCCATCCGTGGGGAAACCAGGGCCTTACAAACTACCACCCACCAACGAGTCTCCACCGACCACCCATTCATCATTTTTGACTCCTCCTGTAGCCAATACGATGGTTACCTTGGCCTGGACCTGCTGCAGAAACTCCACGCGACCATTGATTGCTATCAACGTCGCCTCCACTTCGGTCCAGACCAACCCAACCAAGCATTCACCGACAAGAGAAAAAAAGAAGAAGAAAAAAAACACCATCACCACCCCCACACCACCCACCCACACAACACACCACCACACGCTCCACCTCCAGCCCACCTGTTCCTGTAACCCAAGCCTACACTCCCCAAGGACCTCAGTGACTTCCCTCCCACCACCACCCCCCACCCCACCCTTGCCATCACAAAACCCCTCATTCCCCGCCACTATTGCCTCCACCATTACCATTCCACCCCACCACGAAGCATGGGTGACACTCACCAGACCCTCAAGTACATCAGTCCTTTTTTCACCATCCATCCCCAACGGGCCCTTATCATCCTGCCTAGTCTCCCCCACTTTCCTCCCTCCCAACGCCCACCAGATACGTATTGCTAATCTCGTCACAACACCTTTAACCCTGCCCCGAGGCCTCATCATCGGCGACACAGAAGAGGCAGAACCATGTCCAACACCACCCCCCAATCACCCCACCCTCCCCAACATACCACCACATCTCTCCCCTGCCCAGTCAAACAGCCTCCACCAACTACTCCTGGACTTCCAGGACTTATTCTCCATCGGCCCCACTGATCTCGGCCATACCACCTACCTCAGCCACGAAATTCACACTACAGGACCTCCCATTCGCCAGCCATCTCGCAGAAAAAATCCTAAACAACGGGCTGAAGAATACCGGCAGGTTCAAGAAATGCTAGATGCCGGGGTCATATCAAACTCCACCAGCCCATGGTCATCACCTGTAGTACTCGTGCGGAAAAAAGACGGAACCATGCGGTTCTGCGTCGATTACTGAAAATTAAATGACGTTACCATCAAAGACGCTACGCCACTACCCAGGATCGACGACTCCCTAGATTCACTACATGGATCCACCTGGTTCTCTACCTTAGACTTCCAATCAGGCTATTGGCAGGTTCCAGTTCACCACGACGACAAGCACAAAACCGCTTTTTCTACATCAAACGGGAAGCACTACGAATTCAACGTCCTTCCCTTCGGACTCTGCAACGCCCCTGCGACCTTCTTCCGCCTAATGGAATCAGTGCTGAGCGGACTCACCTGGGAAACCTGTTTAGCCTACCTGGATGACGTAATTGTCTTCAGCCATACCTGGGCCGACCATCTCCACCGCCTCAAACAGGTTTTCCACCGCATACGACAGGCGGGATTGAAGCTAAAACCAACCAAATGTGTGCTAGCTGAAAGATCAGTCTCCTTTCTCGGACACCTGATCAACGCAGAAGGCATCTCCCCCGACCCCGACAAGCTGCGTGCAATCGCCAACATTCCACCACCCCGCGATGTGCACGAAACCAGGGCCTTCCTAGGACTAACCTCCTATTATCGGCGCTTCGTGAAAGGCTTCGCGAACATCGCAAAACCCTTGCACGATCTGACAAAGAAGGGAGAACCTTTCGCCTGCACTGAACCCCGACACATCGCATTCACCACTCTCAAAGCCAAACTCACCTCCGCCCCAGTCGTCGCCTTTCCGGACTACAACCTACCATTCCGCCTGTACACGGACGTCTCCCTCCACGCAATAGGGGCAGTCCTTGCACAAGTACAGGACGGCCGCGAACACATCATCGCCTGTGCCAGCCGCACCCTCAACTCGGCGGAAAAAAATTACGCGGCCACCAAACGTGAATGCCTAGGGATAATATGGTCACTGGAGTACTTCCGCTCATACATCTCAGGCACCCATGTGATCATCATCACGGACCACCAGTCCCTACAATGGTTGCGCCAATCCAACACCACGAACGCCCAGCTCACTAGGTGGCGCGAAACCTTAGAAGAATACGATTTTGAAATATCGTACCGTCCAGGCAAGCTCCACACGAACGCCGACGCCCTATCAAGACTACCCATTAATGCCATCACACCAGAACCCGACCTGATTAAGATGTGGCAAGACAACCAACGCCCTACCTGGATTCCACCTCATATTTTCAGCAAGCTCCACCTGCATGGCGAACACTTGTTTGACCCTAACGGCCACATAGTCCTAAGCCCCACAGCCGCCCATGACACCATGCTCCACCTCCATGCCGACAACGGAATCCACTTGGGCACCAAGAAACTCACCCAAGTGTTCAACGACATATACTGGACACCGAACCCCACCACCATCGCGAAAACCATCGTGCAATCCTGCCGAGCCTGTGCGCTAGGAAAAGATATCACCCGCACACCAGGCCCATCTGGAAAACTTACAGCCACTAAACCTTGGCAACTGCTATCCCTTGACATCATCGGACCACTCACCCCCAAGGCAGGATATAAATATATTATCACCTTCGTGGACGTCTACTCAAAATTCATCATAGCTTGTCCTGCTAAAGATCACAGTGCAGTATCTGTCGCTGATGCTTTGACTCGCCACGTGTTCCCATATTTTGGCATTCCCCAGGCATTGCATTCCGACAATGCACCTGAATTCACCGGAAAAGTTTGGCAGGAATTAGCTAAAATATTCGGATTCCACATCTCCCACTCATCCCCCTACTGGCCACAAGGCAACAGCATCTGTGAAAGAAGCCATCGCTCCCTCTTAAATCAAGTCCGCACTCGCATCACACAAACAGGAAATGAAGACTGGCCTGCCCACGTCAAAATAGTTCAATGGGGCTTGAACACATGCCCGCGAGAAGACGGCATAACACCACACGAGCGAATATTCGGGGAAACCCCGCTCCTCCTCCCGCTCCGCCACCACCTCCAGCCACCCTCCCCACCCTCCCCCACCGACCCCCTCCACCATCTCAAACGACGCCTCCACCACCTACAAGCACAACAAGACCTGACACCCGATACCAACCACACCAACCCCTACAAAACAGGACAATCCGTTGTCGTCGCCCAACTACCTACTCCTAACAAAATGGCGCCACGATTCATCGGACCCTTCACCATAACTCAAGTCCCCAACCCGTATCAAGTCATCATCAATCAACACGGCCAGCAGCGCACGTATCGCAACCGCCACGTGCGACCCTTCTACCCACCCAACAATAACCACACGCCCAGCACCCCTACCCGACCACCTGGCCATGACGACACTTCCGGAAATTACCACGCCTACTACTTCTCACCCCCACCCAGTACCTCACCTACCACCTCACCACCCCCCACCACCCCAGACCTTGACCCGACTCAACCGCCGCCCTCACCACCACCCCCACCCAGCACCTCACCTACAATCACACCACCACCCACCACCCCAGATCCTGCCTCACCTCAGCCGCCGCCTACACCACCACCACCACCCACCACCACCACATACTCAACAACGCCCACACCACACTCCCCCACCCATTCACGCACCACCCCTCACACCACACCTCCTCCATCCCCTACCTCTCCATCAACCCAAACCACTGCCTCCTCAGACCATACTCCTCCACCTTCGCCCACCTGCGCCCACACCACGCCCAGAACCACCCAAGCAAACGCGCCCGCCCTACCCAGTGACCATGCTCACTATACCCGCCACACAACCAGGCCACCCACCTCACCTCCCATCACCCGTACACCCTCACCACCACCATGTGCTCAACCACCCTCACCACCCACACCCACCCTTACCACCACCACTACTAGATCAGGCCGCCTCTCACGCCCACCACCCAGATATACACCTACACCACCCCACGGTAACCAGCCAACCTACCATACCCCACCACAAAGACCCCCTACCCCAAACACCTCCCCCATCACTCTCCCTCTCCACCAAGCACGATGGAAAAACCCCAAGTCCCAATTCCCCAAAGTCAAATCCCCTACCCACCGACCCATCCCCCATATAAGCACCAACCCGCCAACCCTAGCCAGCATTCAGCTACAGCCGCCACACCAAGCAGCAACCACCAGCATGAAAATCACCCGCATCCAGTGGCTATCTCACGGCCAGCCGCCCATCAGAATCCGACAGACGCACCACCTTCTTCGCCGTCTACGCCGCACGAACCACCCATCCTCCATCAGGCTGTTCATCAACCCAGCCCACGAAACAACCAGAATGACCAACCACTGGACCAACCTCCTGCATCACCTCACCCCAGTCAACATGACACCAACCACCATCACCTACCACCTGCAGTCACGGGGTCGTGACTTTTTCACGAACGGCGGTGGTAAAATGCCCGCAACCGGACCTTCCGCCCCACCACCCCCCACACCACCACCAGGCCACCGCCACCCCACCACCCGAGGAGGAGATAACGGTCAGGTTAGTGACCCGGGACAAGAGGGTCATCCGACCACCTCTGACCTGGGCCCCTTCTCCCCGCAACTACCTCAACACCAGGTGAGCCCAGACCCGCAACAAGTTATACAGCGGGTTAACCCTCGACAGCAGTGGGGTGGGACTAATACGTCAGTCCCTCGTAGTCTTGTGGTGACGACCACAACTTCACCCCAACGGGACAGGAGGTCCCTAGGTGAGCCACGGGGTGTTTACACCTACTGCCACCGCGAGCCACGGGGAAGTACCTTCCTCTGCCGCAGTAACCCAGGTGAGCCACGAGGGGCTTGTATCCTCTGCCACAGTGAGCCACGAGGGCGTAATACCCTCTGCCACAATCAGGACAGGAGGTCCTTTGACGAGGGAAGAGAGCCCTCTATAACAAATAGGGCAAGAGGCCCAATAGTGGATTGTACGGGGCTCACGCCCCTAGCTACTCTAAGGGTAAGAGACCCTCACACACCGCCACAAGTGGGTCCCAGGACTGATCAACCTGGTGCCACGGCAATTGTAAAGACAAGAGAGAGAGTCGCCTCTGTGCTACCCTCCATAAGTGCAAGAGAGACCACGGCCTCCGTGTGTCCTCTAGAGCCAGCTAACTCCTGCAGGAGTAGCCGGACACCACCCGGGGGAGTTACCCCTAAAGTGCCGCCTGAACAGAGGCCTGGTCCCAATCGGGACCTACCTCCTACCCCCGGGAAATTCTTGTCTTCCCCAGGTACCAGCGGGAAACCAGGCCGCAGCCCACACCTGACGGCGCGTCCCCCAGTAGACCCCCGCAGTCCTCGGACCCCTAGGCGAGCCCGGCAACCCGTCGACGCCGACCTCCCCCTGCCGCAGACCCTACGACGTCAGGCCCGTCTGCTACACCTGTTTGGCCCCAGTCCCTAGGGCCAACACAGACAGGCCTCCCTTCACAGTGACCAGAGGAGGGCCTATAACAGGTCGAGACCCCAGGCAAGAGGGTCTCCCTGCACCGTGACCAGAGGAGGACCTACAACAGGTCGAGACCCCAGGCAAGAGGGTCTCCCTGCACCGTGACCAGATTGAGGACCTACACCTTACAGTGACAAAGTGATATCGCCCCAGAAACTTGGGCAAGAATAGTGACTTTCCCTTTCCTGTGGTGATCCAGTGACAGAGTGAACCAGTGGGATTACACCAAAAAGTGTCCGTAAATACCTTCCCCTAACAAAGACTATAAGTTCCGGGTACATCCGAGCAGTGCTATCCCAAAGTCCAATCTAGAGTAGTCTCCCCCCTTGTCAGTGTACGCGCGGGCGAGAGTTGCCGCGCCGAGCCTAAATAGTGAACTCTAGTGCTCTACCTCCCTTGTTAATTTATAGTAATAATCCCTCCTCGGCTCATCAAGCCCAGACATCTCTATTGCCCCGACACGCTAAGACCTTTTGGACTTTGATACAAGTGAATCCCATCCACTTACGGACTCTTAACCTATTATAAAGCATAATTAAGGAGTGTGTGAATATCCCATTACACTAACGTAACTCTGTATATCTGTATCCTCTGTTTATAATACCATCCTATGTGATATTGTTAAGGTGTTGTAATTAAGGTAATAGATGTGTTAAAGGTGGACTGCCTAGTTTTTATGTCCTGTTCCCTTGTTAGTGCATTACTTCCGGTCCGGAAAAAGGACCCCGTTCAGTAGCTAGTGTCTTTAGTACGAGGAGTCGGCCTAAAAACACTCAGCATAACATTACTTTTGCATAGGGGCCTCTGTATGATCTTTGCATGAGGCGGTGTCACCATCTGGTAGCGTGTTCACTTAGGCAGACCCGTATTTCACTGCCTTGCCGTGTTCACTGTTTCACTGTTACCTTGCTTATTCCACCACTCTTTTATATTATTACTGATGCTTTTCTCACTGACTTCCCCTATTCTGTTAACTCACTACTCTGTCCTTACTACTGACACTGTGCTTTCACTATCACTCACTTTCGGGTCTGGGTGTAGTGTCGGTCAGGTACAAGGGCGGCGGAGGTGACTCATCCTCACTACTGACAGGGCTGAGTTCCACCAGGGGCCTCTGTATTCAGGGGCCATGTGATCACGCATAGGGGCGTCCTTTCTCGTCCAGGGCTGCTGGTGACGAAGGGTCCCGTTCTTTCAGGGCTTGGGGCGGGAGTCTGGCCCTCAGGGCTGGGGCCAAATAGCTGCCTGAATTTCTCGTTCAGGCGCCTGATGGAGGACGAAGATCTCTGGCGTCAGGGTGTAGGGAGGTCCCACCCGGGGGTCCTGGGGGCAGTCTGGAGGTCCCAAGGGCAACGGTCCCCGGCGGTCGATGACGCTGTCAGGAGGGGGCTGCGGCATTGGCCTACGTCGGGGTCCATCAGGCGAGACCTTTCAGGAACCAGGCTGCAGGGAGAAGAACCCGGTGGTAATCACGGGGCCTCTCCAGTATTCCTCCAGGCTGGGGACTCCCTCTGGGTCGTAGGTTGGTGGGCAGGAGTCAGCACCTGACGGAGGAGTGGCTACCGGCCATCTCCTACCATAAGGCCCAGCTACTGGCTGTAGCTAAGGCCCGGCTACTGGCCATGGCCTGGGGAAGGGAGCAGCTACAGGCTGACTCTGGGGCACCTTCGGAGTGGCTACTGGTTGTCCTCTAATGAAGGCGGGAGCGGCTACCAGCTGTCTCCTTGTTACCTCCAGAGCGGCTGCAGGCCATCTCCTGTAGGAGAGTCAAGCGGCTACAGGCCATCTCATTCAGGGCACCTTCAGAGCGGCTAGCGGCAATCTCCTGATGAAGGCGGGAGTGGCTACCAGCCGTCTCCTTGTTACCTCCGGAGCGGCTGCAGGCCGTCTCCTGCAGGAGGGTCGAGTGGATACCAGCCATCTCGTTAGGGGCACCTTCAGAGCGGCTTCTGGCCATCTCCTGACGAAGGCGGGAGCGGCTGCTGGCCGTCTCCTTGTTACCTCCAGAGCAACTGCAGGCCATCTCCTGTAGGAGGGTTGAGTGCCTACCGGCCATCTTGGGTGCTGACTGGAGCTAGAGTAACAGCTGCACCCCATGGTTGTCGGTGGTTGGCTTGCCCGGAAGGTAGTCTCGTATTCTTGCTATGTTGGTGGCGGGTGAGTTCCGGGTCATAGGGGCATGCAGCCCAGGCGGACTTATGTCCCTGTCGCCCAGAGTCCAGGCGCACTATATATACCCCTCTGTGGGCTCGTTCTGGGAGTGTTGGGTTGCCCTCGGTGATACTATACTGCATTTTAATTATCGTGCAAAGGTAAATTTGTGTCCAGCTCACGCACACCGTGGACACAGTTTAGAAGAGGTTGCCAGACAGTGATAAATTGTTTCATCAAATGCTCTGTTCTTACCTAATTGTATCATTACAGGAATGAGTCAAGCTCGTACTATCCCATGTATTAAATCATTCATATTGAAAAACCAAGGGGAGACCACAGGGAGGCGCGCCAGGAGCGGCAAGAGCCCGAGCAAGACGGGCATACATCCCCAACCACCACGCACCTCTCTTTCCCTCAACGGAGTCCACGGGAGGTACGTCTTCCCACGGCATTACCCTCTACCTTGTCCAGCGCTCACCAGGATCAGGGTGGGACTTGTGTAGCAACAGTCCAAAGTGGTACCGCAACGACACCCACCACGCTCGTCGGGGAAAGGACGCCCACCGTGGTTCTTTCACCTACTGTCCCCTGTAGGACTGCAACGATGGCCACCGTGCTTGTCGGAGAAAGGATGCCCACCGTGCTCCTTTCACCTACAGTCCCAAGCAGGACCGCGACTACTCCCACTGTGCTCGTCGAGGAGAGAATGCCCACCGTGCTTCCCTCATTTGCAGCCCCCACAGGGAGCAGGACTGCAGTGACACCCACCGTGCTCGCTAGGGAGAGGATGCTCACCGTACTCCTTTCACATGTAGTCCCAGGGCATAGCAGAACCACGGTGGCACCCACTGTGCCCGCCAGGAAGGGAACGTCCACCGTGCTTCCCACATCTGCAGCCTCCACCGGGAGCAGGACCGTGACAATGCCCACCACGCTTGCCGGGGAGAGGACGCCCACCATGCTCCTCTCACCTGCAGTCCCAGCGCCTAGTGGAACCACAGCGGCGCCCACCGTGCCCACCAGAGAGGGAATGCCCACCATGCTTCCCTTGTCTGCTACCCCTGTGGCACCCACCGAGGGCAATGCCCCTTGCTCGCCTCACTCCTCCAGAGACTGAGTGGAACACCTCTCCCACTCTCCCCACACCCCAAGGGGCGGAGCTAGCTCCCCAGTGAAGTCGCTGCTGGAGAGGGCCTGGAACGGCCCCCAAAGTGTGTCTGGGGGTATGCTCACTGCAGCCAGCGCCCCTACATCACCAGTTGCTGTTGGACTCCCGGAGAAGATGCTGCAGGCAGCCCCTGATGGCCTCTCGACGAAGATGAGGCCGCAGCCCCCAGTCACCAAGGACTCCTGGCCGAGACCTCCCCAAACCAGCCAGGCGAGCTGTCGTCCCCCAAGGGTAGGCACAAGGCACCTACTCGCCCTGTTCGGCCTCGGTCCCAAGGGCTGACACACCCACCTAGGCCCCTCCAGGGAAAGGCCTCCCTCTATGCCACCTTGCAGCCCTCATTTGATGATCCAGCGTACAGCAGTGGTCCCCCGCCCCTTCAGAGAGCACACATCTGACAGGACCCCTCCCACACCTGGGCAACACCTGCAGTTACCCTGTCATCATTAGTCACAACTCCTATCTCTGTAACACTTAATACCTACTCACGTGACAGGGATGGAGGGTACTATTGTTGCATAATATCTCTACATAGGCCAGTCACAGAGAGTATACCCTGAGTGTATGCACTCAGTGTGTATGGAATAAGACTAAGGGGGGGGGGAAAGGATATATGATAATTACAGGGGCAGGGGCACGACACTGATACTTGGAGGGAGTTCGTCATGTATTGCACTGGGGGGAGGTCACACTAGGGAGCAGCTGGGTCCTCTTGCCTTGTACCAATACTAGCAGTCAACGTGAATTTCCTCTGGGGTAGCTATTTCACTTGTCCAAGCAAGAGGAGGGTAGCACTGGGGACACTGGGGAGGGTCTGTTTCACATGGGATCGTACCTTAACACCACCGGGGGATGAAACAACAACCTTAGAGTCTTTCTACTCACAGATATAGGCAGAGAGGTGCGCTAGGGCGCTCCGGGGAGGAGGCCCCTAAACTGGCAGCCGCAGGTGGCGGCTGGGTGTAGGGGGCGGGCCATCAGGAGTGTGCTCTCAGTGTAGATCGCTGTCGGGATCGCCACGGGTCCTACAGGAGCTGATGGGCAGTTTGGTGGGTGCCCCATTCTCTGTAGGGGCCATGGACGAAGTGGGGCCCTTGGGACTAGGGCTGAATAGGGCCAGGAGGCACACAGCATGGCACCAGCCCTTCATCGTGGTAGGAGTCCTGGGGGCAGACCTGGCTAGGCCTGAGCCGAGGGTCAGCTGCAGGTTGGATGGCGCCCTTGAGGGCCCACGGTCCCGTCCAGCAGGGATGAATGTCAGGGGCTGGCTGCAGCCACCTATGCTGGGAGGGGTCCAACAGCTACGATGGGTGGGAGAGGTGGTTCGCCTGCTCTGGGGACTGAGGCTTTGCCTGGGGGAGGAGGCTGTCAGCGGTGGTCTGCGGCCGCTCTCTCTGGGGGACCAGCAGTGCCTGTTGAATGGCGAGGGTGGAGCCGCAGCGACAGGACACCTGGCCTCTGGGTCGTCTCGCTCTGGCTGGTCTCTGGCAGGGTACCTGCGGGGGAGCAGTTCCCACTCTCCGGGGGAGAGGGCACCTTGGTCCACCACAGGAGGGGCGAGCTGAGCAAGGGGCGTCACCCTCAGTAGGAATCCCAAGGGTCGCGGAGAGGAAGCAACTGGAGGTCGGCTCCCCAGCTTGGCGGGCCTGACGGTCCCTGCTGGAACTCTGGACCGGAGAACGAGAGGGAGACCCTGTGGGTACTCCTTCGACCAGACAGACCCGGTGGGCACAGTTTAGGTTCCTACTTGGAGAGGGAGGTCCAAAGGATGCTCCCTCAGGTGCCGCTTGTCCCAGGGACAATGGGAGGGGGGAGGCCTGACCTGGCTAACACCACAGGTCCAAGGTGGACTGTGTCCTCCTGCCGTCGGGGCTGGAGCACCTGTCCCAGGGACGACGAGAGCTCCAGTGGAGTCTATCCCTGGGTCCGCCTCCCTCCTGGAGAGATCCAGCGAAGGTCGTCTCTGGCTCACAAAGGTGGGTGGCAGACGGTGGAGAACCGGTGGTCATTCCACCCACAGTACGTCCGGTGGACGCTATCGTGCTGCTGCTCCCCTGGGGTGTAGCAAGACTGGAGGCTCCGGTGGAGTCCTCTCCTCTTGTGAAGGCCGGTCCGGTGGACATGGCATCCAAGGGCCTGCTTGGGATTTGGTTGTTGCAAGTCCCACCCCGATTCTGGTGAGTGCTTCCTCCACCAGAGTGTAGTGCACTCAGACTGCGTACTGCCCGGTGGTCTGGCTGCGGAGAAGAGGGGCGTCGGGTCACGGGGGAGATATGTCGTTCACGCTTGGAAGGCTCAGAAGATGAAAAAGCTTCCCCGTCGTCTCCTTCTGAGGCGGGGGTCACCTCCCTGTAACTCCTCCTGGGGTAGTGGTGTCTGGCTTACTCCGCCGTGCATGTATTTCAGAAATGTTAAACAAAACAAGTCTGAATATATACAGGCAGTGCAAAGAAAAAATACAGGAGGAAAATATATGGCAACTATCCAGCATCAATAACTCTATTCAAGGCAAGGTCAAATACACTGCAACTAAATGATAGAAACATACACACACGAACGGACAAACAAGAGTGCAAGCTGTCTGGGGCGAATGTGGAAGATTTGAAACATTTTGTATTATGATTCCCGAGTTTACAAAACGAAAGACAGCAGTAGAGCTACAACAACCGTACCAGGAAGAAGAATGGGAAATAAGTGGGAGCATTTTATTTGAAGAAGCAAGATTGAAGGAGAAAAAGGAGATACTGCACCAGATGTGGAATATAAGGAAAAAAAGAACTAAAAGAAGAAAAAGGAATGCAGCTCCGGGAAGAGTAAAAAGGAGGTGCCGTTGCAAAGGTAATACCTCAGTAAACACCATCAACCGTCAACTCCCCGACGATTTCACGCACCAACTCACGAATGTAGCCTTCGAATGTCTCCTGGATGCTGGTGGTGTGAGCGTGCAGGTAGTGGGCATTGAGCACAGTGATGTCCAGGAGGTGGAAAAACATTTTCTTATACCACTTCACCGTGGGCCTGTCACACTCCACGTTGGAAACCGTAGCGTCGGATAAGTCCACCTGCCGCATGTTCACATTGTATGCCAGGACAGGCTCTGGCTTCCAGACGTGGTGTCGCCCTTCGCTGCGGTAATCTATACTTTCTGTGCAGTGAACAAGGGGCCAATGTACAGTAGAGAGGAGGAAAACCTCGCGGTTGTGGTGCCATGCTGTGGCTAGGATGTTATGCGCCTTGAAAAACACAACGGTTCCTCTGGAGCTTCCTCCGCACCTTTACCATGTGCCGACGGTTCTTGACGGTGCCGCACAGACCAATTTCCTGCAGGTGAAGGTACTGAGCGAGAAGGGAGCTGGTGTACCAATTGTCCAGGTACAGGACGTGCCCACGATGAAGGTATGCCTCGATCATTTTCTGTACCATGGCCCCAGAAAGTCCAAAGTATTCTGACCCCGACTCCTCGGGTTCAGATACGGTGCGGGTCTTGGGTCTTTGTTCTCGACCGGGCCAGAGTGTGCAGACAAGAAGGGAAAGCCCAAACACCAACTGATCAAATGCACACGTGTGTTAAGCAAGGAACAAAATGCAAAAATTACAGACAACGATATACACAACAGTGCATGACCAATCCTACACTCTACAAATATATTAAACAATACGGAGTAATACAGGTCACACTTACATTAACTATTACCTTGGTGCAATACACATATGACACTTACAGTACACTGGATATGTCTCGCTAGAACACATAGGGGTGAGGGCGCAATAGGACCTTTAACACGGTCTATCTCAGTATGAACACATACGCGTGACATGGATGGAGATATTACCTCACTTCACAGTACACTCGCGTGATATGGGCGTGAGGATATATCACTTGTAATACACTCGCGTGACATGGACGGGAGGTGACACTATTTCACAGTGTTCTTGCGCGACAGGGATGCACCAGAATATTACTCTTAGAACACTCGCGTGGCATAGACGGGATATCACCATGGGGTACGTATTGCACACACTACCCTACGGGGCGGAGACACAACACTTGTACGTCTGCTGAGTTAATTGTGTATTGCACGGGGGGTGGGGACATACGTGAGACGATCGGGGTTGGTGTCCCTCTTCCAGTGATAGTGCTCAACATAGACTCCCCTGGGTTCACAATTTACTATATGCTGGGGCCGGGATATCACTTTGGATAATGGGGGGAGATCACTTTCCACAGGGGCGTATACTGTCACCAAAGAGGTGGGGACACTGACAGAGAGCATAGGCACAGTTCGGAGTACTACTCACAGGTACGGGCGGTAAGTGGCGGTAGGACACACCTGGGCCCACTATGCTGGCAGCCACAGGTGGCGGCCGGGAGTAGGAGGCAGGCTGTCAGGAGTGCATTCCCGATAGGAGTCACTATCAAGGTCACCTGGGGTCCAGGTGGAGCTGAAGGGCGGAATGGTGGGCATCCCTTTGCTGATGAGGGCCCTTGGAGGGTGGTGGCCCTCGGGTATAGGGCTGAACAGGGCCAGGAGGTGCGCAGCATGGTGCATTCCCTTAGTCGTGGTGGGTGTCCTGGGGGCGGACCCGACCAGGTTCGGGCCAAGGGTCGGCCGTGGGACTATCAGTGCCTCTCTGGAGCTGCGGTCTCGCCTAGGGGAGGCGGCCGTCATGGGATGACTGTGGCCGCCTGCACTAGGGGGGGAGTCTGGCAGCTGTGGTGGGTGTCAGAGGCGGCTTGCTGGTGCCTGGGGCTTCAGTCTCACCTACGGGAGGAGGCCATCAGGGGTGGTCTGTGGCCGCTCACTCTGGGGGAGTCCGTCAGCAGCTGTCGGCAACGAGGGTGGTGCTGCAGCGACAGGATGCCTGACCTCGGAGCGGTCTCGCCCTGTCTGGTCTCTGCGGGGGAGCAGTCTCCACTCTTTGTACAGGAGGGAAAGGGAGAGGGGTGTCTCACTCTGCCGCAGGAAGGATGGGCTGAGCAAGAGGCATCGCCCTCAAAGGGAACCTCCAGAGTCACGGAAGGCAAGAACCGGTGGTCTGCTCCCCTGCTTGAAGGGCCTGATGGTCCCTGCCGGAGCTCCGTGCCAGGGCCCGAGAGGGAGGTCTGGAGGACGCCCCTTTGGCCAGGCAGATCCGGTGGACACTGCATAGGTTCCTGCCCGGGTTAGCTGCTGAAGGAGATCTGGTGGACACTCCTTTGGGCGACCACTCGTCCCGGGGACGACCGGAGGGGGAAGCCCGTAAGGTCTCCTGGTGGGCGCCGCAGGTCCGGTGGACACTGCCCTCCTGCCGTCGGGGGATGGTGCAGCTGGGAGACGACCGGTGGTCTGCCCCCTGGTGGTAGATCCAGTGGATGCTACCCTTTGGCCCACCGCCCTTCTGGGGAGCACCAGCGAAGGTCGTCTGGGAGACGTGCCGACATGCTGGCTCCCGGAGGTGGGTGGCAGAAGGAGGAGAACCAGTGGTCACTCCTCCTACTGTAGATCTGGAGGACACTACTGTGCTGCTGCTCCCCTGGGGTAAAGTAGGACGTAAGGCTCTGGTGGAGTCCCCTCCTCTTTTAGAGGCAGATCAGGTGACACTGCGTCCGAGGACCTACTTGGGACCTGGCTGTTGCAAGTCCTACCCCGATTCTGGCGAGTGCTTGCTCCGTCGGAGTGTAACGCACTCACACAGAATACTTCCTGGTGGTCCGGCTGCATGGAAGAGGGGTGTCAGGTCACGGGGGATGTATGTTGCTTCTGCTCGGAGTGCGGAAATACCTCCCCGTTGTCTCCTTGTGGAGTGGGGGTTACCTTCCTATGCCCTCCTCCTGGGGTTGTGGTGTCAGGCTCGCTCCGCAGAGCAGACATTTCACAAAGCTTCTATCTTCTGTGATGTCCGTCTGAGCACCTGTGTACAGAACTATATCCTGCAAGTACCCAGTCGCGATACAGTCGGACATCACGAAGATTTTGAAGCCAAACCTGTATCTTTTGCTGGTGATATACTGTCTGAACGCGATATTACCTCTCCATATCATGAGACTCTCGTCTATGACGAGATCTCGGTAGGGAGAGGCGGAGGAATGGAACTTCTCATGCAGGTGATCAGAAACAAGACGTCATCCTCCTCATCCCGTCTGTGTTGTTTACGTTGGCAGGGTCTGGCTCAGGATGTACTGGAATCTATTTCTTCCAATCGCTTTTCCAAAAAATGGTGTCACCATCACGGGATCCACAGTCCAATACCCAGGCAGCTGATTTTTTTTTTTTTTTTTCACAATCCCCATCAAGAGAACAAGGCCTAGGAAAACGTACATCTCTGGGACCATAATAGGCTCAAATAGGCGGCTGTGTGGCGTTTGAGTTGCTCCCCCACATTCGAAGGCTGCAAAGGCATTCATTAGGGCTACAGTCTTCACAACAAAGTCTAGGGTTATGAAGTTGGTGAAAAATTGTAGCCTGAAGGAGTGTGGGTGAGCTCAAGCACTGTACAGCCTGCCATATTCTCTTGGGTGAAGGGGTGAATGTGGGGAACAAAGTCACACCCGTCCTCCCACTCCCACGTCGCCCCATCATCACCTCCGTCGTCCTCGAGCCTTGGGGAAGTGTGGGGAATGGGGGAGCACTTGCCCCTGAGGTGCTAGGTTGAGCTCGGTCACGTAGGTGTGAGGGAGGGCGCGGGCGAGATGACTCACCCTCCCCCAACAGCAGAACATTCCCCAACCTCCTCCTCTTCCTCCCCACTCCTTCCTCACCACGTGGGGAAATCCCTGGCATCCCCAGCCATGGAGGAAGAGATGTAACAGCAGCTTCCTACTCACCCTCCTCTTCCTTATCGCCCTCACGTGCATGGGGACGATGTGCAGGTGCCTTGGTGCTGAGGATGCTCTGGTGTACCCCACATACCTCGATTTCCTGGGTGAGGGAATTTCGTCATCACTGCTGCTTTCCTTCTCTGACTGGACGTAATTCTTGTCCCATACATTGTCGTCCAATGGGGAGTTGCTATCACCTTTGGCAGGGACCACAGGAGGTCGTGGATAGCGTCCTAAGAAAGACCCTAGCGAGACATGACTGCACTGTTTCAGGTACACAACCAGAGTCGGGCAGAGCGAGCGTGAGGAGGGAGTGTGTGGGTGTATGGGCTTGACCATCCGGGGCAAGGTAGAGGAAGGGTTGCCATACATGCCTGCTGATTTTGGCCCGCGAATCTTGAAGACCGCAGTCACAATGATTTTTTAAAATTTATGGTGTCTTAAAATGGCAGTGGCACTGAGCGTGGATTTTCGTACCGCTGTTTTAAAATGGCAGTGGCATGGGGCAGGTTAAGCCAAAGACATATAGGACATTCAAGGTAAATGGTCAGTTCGAGAGATTGGGTCTTAATCTGAGGACCTGAAGGGAACTGTACTCCGGGTGCACTAGGGAGATAGCCACAAAGTCTATACACAGGGAAAAAGGGGGGATCCAGGAGGTGAGTTTACATCTATACTGCAGGATGTTGTTAAGAGTATATCGGGATGGCAAAGGCCAGAAGTGAAAACTGCAACTAGTTTCAAAGGGGGAAACCAGATATCAAGTTCCCATTAAGGGTCTAGGGGACAGACGTTAGTGTGGACTGTTCCCAAAGTGGGCATACATGAAGGTTATAAGGGGCCCGAGAAAGAGGGGACAGCAAGGTCATACAGTTGTGCCACCAAGATCTCTTTTTCCAGGTGCAGAGGGAGGGGGCTGTTGGGGTGTGGAAGGGGGAGCACAGGGAGAGGGATCGTGGTATCTTGCAGTGGCCAGTCCAGGATAGGCAGATGTCGTGGCCCCTTCGGAGCTGAACTTTGTCGGGCCAGTTCAGTTGGTGAATGCACGGGGTCGCGTCAGGCCAACTCCCTGGTGACGTCGCGTCGAGCTAACGTCTGCGGTTCATGTCAAGCCAAACTGGAGCCAGAGAAGCATCAAGCCTACTCCTCAGTATTGCATCAAGCCAGTAGTGGCCTGAAGAACTCTGGCTGTTTGCAATACTTGGGGCATTGGTCACAACAGCACATGGGCTGCAGCTCAGGGCGAGAGGGGCGACTAGTGGTGGTGTTTGCACGATTCCAGTGTCCCTGTGGCTTGGAAACTTGTATGGTAGTGATCCTGGCGGTGGGGCGAGGCTGCTTCCCGTCTCCTCAATAGTGGTTTTCAGTGGTAGCTGGAGCAGGGACTATGGTAGATAGCTTGGTCCCGGGCATTATGCTGAGAAGTATTTTAAGTTATGGAACTTCAATTTTCAAGAACTAAAACCTACATCAGGACATTATTAGCACAAAGTTATGACATTTCTAAGTTCCATTTTGGAAGCCATCTTGAATTTCTAGAAAACCAGACAAATCATGCTGGGTCTCGCATTTATATTAAAGAGCATGCAAAACAGGAAGTGTGCAGATTTTCATGCTTCTATCACCATTGGAACAATTAGTGTATATGCTTATCTATCTATAACCAGATGCCATACCCTGTAAGGGGTGGCTGTTTGACTCACAGCAATCCCTCAGTTATCTGGACGGCCATTGTCCACACCATCTGTTATCCGGATGCTGTGATCTGGCTCTTCAAAACCATTATTTGTATATTTTTCCGTTTTATCTTGACAAAATGCTTGCATCTGGGTGGAAATTATGGCCGCATGAACATTTTCGCCCATCTTTTTTTTTTTTTTTTTTTTTTTTTTTTTTACAGGGCCGTGGTGATTGCTTACCTGTGGCTGATGGGTCTGGTTGACCATAATTATTGCTTGGCTGTGGGATATAGGTCTGCTTGACCAGACAGAGTAGTGTAAAACGCCAGGAATGTGTGGTACAATGTATTGTAGTGGCCTTTTACAACAGCTTTCAAAGTTAGGGTTTGTACAATGAAGGGGCAGGGGAGAAGTCCACTATCTGGACGGAGTCACTCTCCAGACAAGCCTTTGGCTCTATTACGTCAAATAATCGAGGGATTACTGTAGTTGTTTTATGGGGAGGGGCACTAACCCTTCGCCAGCCAACTTGTTGACCCATAGGGAACACGTACGGTATGTGTTGGTTATATGGTTACCACCAAGCGTTGTAAATGGTTTCCTGGCTTACAGGAAACCATCTGGCTTGTCACTAAATGTAATGCCACTTGAAAAGGAAGGAAGACTAGGAAAAAGTGACAGGAAAGATGGAAGAAATAGGAAGAGAAGAAAGCAGACACAGAAAAAGAATGGTAAAAGTGAAAAAAGTAGGCAACACTACATTAAGTTAGTGGAAGAAGGTCACCATCATCTTTCACAGATACTTGTATGCATATCTAGACACAGTATCACGAAATGATACATTCTGGCCGCCATCTTCGTGTTTTTATAAGAATGAGAAATACAGTATGTAGCTATGGCAATTGGTAAATGGACAAAATAAATTTTTTAATCAACACATACATCCACATATATTAGTCATAAATATGAACACATTAAACAAATTAAAATTTCGGTGCGAAACTAGCCGGATTCAATCATGCATACCGGGATTGCCAGGAACTCTGGATGGCTGCTCCCTTGACCCCTGGGGTTCCATTTAACCCATTGAACCCATGTTCCTCCCAGGGCCCATTTCCCTTGTAATATATTTCTCATGGACCTATTTCCCTACTGCCCAAAGCTCCTGCCATCCCACCCTGACCACCCAACCAATCTGTCCATCCATCTGACCCCGTTATATCTATATCCGTAGCCAGACGTCATAATCCCGTAAGGGGTGGCTGTTTATCTTTGAGTTAGTGGTTTTACGGGTAGGGGCATTAACCCTCCCCTAACCAACTTGTTGACACACAGGGAACATGTGTGGGTTGGTTATATGGTTACCACCCAACGCTGTAAATGTTTCCTGGCTTACAGGAAAGCATTAGCCTTGTCGCTCAATGTAAAGTCACCTGAAAAGGAAAGAGTAACAGAGTGTAACAGGAAAGATGAAAGAAATAGGAAGAGGGGAGAGCAGACACAAAAAAGGAATGATAAATGTGAAGGAAGAAGTAGGCAGCACTATATCTGGTGAGTGGATGATGGTCACCACTACAGTGCCTATCACAAACATGTTGTAGATCCATCCAAAAATGAATGGACCCCACACAGACCTGACCTGCATTCATTGGACTTTTTCCTTGGTGAGTTTGCAGACAGTGCTTACAAAGGATGCTGGTAACTACAGCATCTCAACATTAATCAAGGCTCATGTGTGGAGTATAACCCTTGATACCTGCAGGAAACTGATTCACACAACTTCAGTATGTAAGTAATTGCATACCATGTGTGTGCTAGTGCTCATCAGCATGTCTGTTATAATCAAATTGTATCCTCACCCTGCCCTTAGGTGGGAAAGGAGGTCCAGATGATGATGAATATATTTAATGTTTTCCAGAGTTCCTTTCGTGTTCTACATTGATCATACCCCTTTGGTTGTAACAGGATGAAAGAAGCAGTTAATTTTTTCCAGTGCACCCTCTAGGTGGCTGTTGTTGAAATTAGGCCTCTATGAACATGAACCTAGTGGACTGCACTCTGAACTCTTCTGCAGTTCACCATCCTCCTTTTGGGGGACAGGGAAGGAGTTGATTATCATTTTTATAACCAGTGGAGTTGTCCAGTAACATCAGTGCTACCATTGAAGTAGGTGGCTAGGATGCAGAACTAGAAAAAACTCTCAAAATGACAAATTTAGTTATGATGGTGCTGAATGATGGTAAAGGTACTAAGACAGAACTGTACTGAAATCTTTACTACAGCTCCTTAATTTACAGTGAGGATAAATAATACAATCAATGCAGTAAGAAAATTTTTTACTAAGTGACCCAGTAACACTTGCTCTGCCCGAAAGCTAAGGAGTGGTTGAGTGGGGACTAAGCCATTGACCCTGACCAGTGGTGGGGACTGCCACTGGTGCCAGGATGTGACCAAATCCTTGGCACTCAACCAGGAAATAAAAATGAGGCTGTAGTGAAGGGAGTTGCAACCACAGAGTACACACATGGTTATAGTCAGTCCTCGTTTGAAGTTGATTCGTTTGCAGTTGTTTCATGTTAACTTACTGATAAATTGACACCATTTCTTCACTCAAATGCTTGTGATTCATTATAAAGCTGTTTTAAAGCCACATATGAGAATTACTGTACTGTGTGTGTGTGTGTGTGTGTGTGTGTGTGTGTGTGTGTGTGTGTGTGTCTCAATCATAAACTAGAAATAAGTCTCAAAGTTGTTTCACCTGAAGTAGCATTTTGTCTCCTCACATCCTAGACTTTAAGCAAGAACTGACCATAGTTACTCTGTGTTCTGGCTATGAGCTGTGGGTAGCATGTGTTACATAATTCATTATTGTACAGACATGGTATGGGGCTACACGTGTGGGGCAGCTGTAGTGGTGCAAATGTGGTACAAACGTGCAAATAGTATCCTATTGATTTTGATAAACCAGCGGAGAAAACAAAGTGTACAGGGATAATAATCATAACTTGGATAATAAAAACTACGATACCTGTATGTAAATTCTAAGAGCCTGGTATTTCATAAACATTAAAAAAAAATCTTTGGTAAGGAATGAAGGGAAAAATAAAACTTAAACTCTAAACAAAAAAGCAACACTTACAAAAAACACTGGAATGATACCCATCATTTGCTGTAACAACCACATGTGCTTTACTCAACTGTTGGGGTTATTGACACTTATAACAACACTCAGGTTATTTTTAGTTTGTTACTCATCAATTTTGCATCAATGACTATTCCATAGCAACTTTAGTAATTTCTCTTTATTATACATATCTATATACATACCATAATAATAATAATAATAATAAATAAAAAGGTTCATGTTTAACAAGGCAATGCCATTTAGAAAGACAAGGTCAGGTTTGATTATCCAATGTACAGTAGTTAAAAAGTATCCTGAACTGCCTGGAAGAGTCATCAATGTTGTGCCTTGAATGATCTGAAACCAAACTGTGGATCGGACAAGAGTCAGACCAGCTCTGTGTTCCTGGCTGTGGACTGAAGACTACCGAATGCAATACCATAACAAGTGTATAGAGTTTGCCTAAAGTACTGAATGCTATACCAAAATGTTGGAGGATTTTTTTTTTTTTTAAGTACTGAACACTACCATAATAAGTGTACAGAATTTTGTAAGAAGTTATCATATGTAGTACAGGTGCCAAAACAATTTAATTAAATTTTGTTTAAAGTATTGAATCTTACACCAAAACAATGTCTGAAAATGTATTCATCAACATCAGCACAACAATTCACTAAGAAAAACTGTTTACAGTACTGACTGCAATACCACAACACTATGAAACTTTTCTCTCATGTAATATGACATTAAATTCTTAAGGAGTTAGACAATTCATTTTTATATTTAAGGTAAAAATCACAGCTGGAATTACAACTTCCTAACAATACTGTCCTGTAATAAATGTGCTGGTATTCACAGGTGAAGAAATTTATTAAACTGTCTTATGTATATATATATATATATAAAATCATCAGTGTCAGTAGAGACATAAAGGACAGTACTGTATTAATATGCTCCCAAAAATATACCATAAAAAATATCAGTACAACATAATGATATTGCCACATCTCACTACTTATGTGGAGGGGGACCAAGATTTTTAGGACCAATTTAATCAGTTTAGACAAAAGTCCATCACTTGCACAAAAAATAATCTTAGCATGTGTTATACAGTAATATGAATTGTGGAGACTTAAACAGTTTTGATCACTTACACTTCATGACAAAAATTTACTTATTACCTGATGTCATAGTGTGCTGAAAAGTTGCTGATTCACTGTCAATCACCTACAGTTCATACTAAAAGGAATCCTCTTAGCATGTCTCATAGGGTCATTTTCTTGTCAGTTAAGAAGCTATTCTAGCACCTCATCCTTAGCAATTACTTTAAATACCTGTAATCATTTGTTTATTGCAGTTTTTATCATCACTGCAAGGTGAAAATCTGTACTCCTGCCATTACTGTGCATTTTTTGGCTAAAAAACATCGTTATCACACACCTAGGCTGATTTCTGCCAACAATGATGATGCAGCATGTGGTTTCTGATGGGTGAAGGATGTAAAAATATGGTCCTACTCAAGTAGTTAATCCCAGGTGGCAGAGATCACTAACTCTACCTCCTACCCTCAGAACCCCTTACCTCCAGCCCATCTCAAGTCTCTCTATGTTACATGTTTCTTCCTTACTGTGTCCTTCTCATCACTTTCTATTTCTTCCTTACTGTGCCCTTTTCATCACTTTCTATTTACCTAATCATGCCTCTTTGTGTTTCTGATACTTACCATAAGAGCATATGTGTGTTTTGTGAGCCTAAATTGTTGTAAACTGGGATATTTAGGCTTGCATTTGGGATGCCTGGTGCCAGTTAGGTTAAATACCACAGGTTCTAAGCTTTCATTATTGCTCAGTTTTATCACACACCATGCTCAGTACCAAATATGCACAAAAAACAAGGGATTACTGTACTACACCTTGCTATCCTCCTGAAAGTTATTTATGTCTTTTAATATGGAAACTGTATGAATACCACATAAGTGAGTATTAGCATGCTATATGCAGAAATAAACTACAGTATTAAGAAAAGGTGCAAGGGAGCCCAATGTACAAGAGAGTATTAACATGCTATATGCAGAAACCCATCCATCCAGCCATCATCCAATCCTACGTTGTCCCATGAGAAGCGTGGAAGCCCAGGGCTAGGCAAGTTGATCCTGACATTTAAGATAAGAGTGACCAGCTTCACTCATTCCTGAGTGGCATTACATGAGCAATAACCCCAACCACCCCTTGGATATAAACCTTCATCAGCTCAATCCAATTGGAAAGCCACAATTACCTACAAAACCACCAGGCACCATAATTTGGTTATGTGTTTACCACTCAGCATAAATGGTTTCCTGGTGTACAAGAAACCATTCAGTTTGTCACTCGGTGTAGAGTCACCCATAGGCAGAAGGAACAGGAAAGAATGAACGAAAGAAAGATAAAAGAGGGAGTGTAAAGTCATCAATAGGCAGAAGGACGAGGAAAGAATGAAGAAAGAAGAGGAAGGAAGGAAAGGAGGGAGGAGAGGAAAGGACAGACACCTGAAAGCAGCATTACATCGAGTGAGTGGATGGTGAGCACCCCCACCTACCACAATATGCAGAAATAAACTACAGCATTAAGAATGCTCCTCATGGGGCAACACTAGATTAGATGATGGATGAATGAATGAATAAATTAAGAAGTGGTGCATGGGAGCCTCCTGAACCAATGAAAATACAGGCAGTAGTGTGCTGAGCCTCATGGGGCAACACTAGATTAGATGATGGATGAATGAATGAATGAATTATGAAAAGGTGCATGGGAGCCTCCTGAACCAATGAAAATACAGGCAGTAGTGTGCTGAGCCATGGATGAATCAGCCAACACTTTTCATTACTACAACTCATACTAAGCACAATCTTTTCATTATGTCTGGTTCTGTGATGGACTGTGATTGAAAATATCTCAGCCTATCTTCTCTCAAACAATGCATTTTATCTTCGGGAGTCTCTATCCCTTGAATGAAAGTATTGGGTTCTGTCTCTTCCTCCAGCAACACATTCCATCTTCGGTAGTCTCCAATTCCCAACCAAACAAAGAACTGGACTCTCTATGCATGTGGGTGACTAGTGCCGTATGGCCAAACTCACGGGCCGAGTTCAAGTGTGCTCTAGCCAACATTCTCCAGTACTGGCAGTCCTTGTTATATGTCAAATGTGTTTTTCAAAATATCACAACTTTCCCCATACAAATAGTACTGTAAACAGGGGGGAACTGGCATATCAGCTTAATTGGTAAACAACAAAAATTTAATACGCAATTTTTTGGCAATTTGCTGAGGATTTTTATAGAAATATAGCATACAAAAAAAGGACAACACATAACGAGGACTTAGTGTAATACCTGTAAATCAGACACCTATCGTGCATGCTATACTGGATAAAAATTCCTTTCTTGCTACTCTGGGCTAGAACATACTCAAATAAGGTCCTGAAGCTTGGAATTTCTTTAGTACTCTTGAGTACAAACCAGGAATATCGTTTTATTCGTACCCGTCACAAGAACAGCTAAATGCTAACTTTGTACTCACTTTTGATGGCACAAATTACTGTTGGTGGTTTCAAAATTTTAGCACACGTCATATAAAATTCATCTATGAAATAAAAACTCTATTCTCTTTACATTAAAAACACTTTCAAAAAAAGCATTCCATTCACATTTGGAAAAGGTGAAGCCAAAATACATATGTACAGGTAATTATAACATTTACAGGTGATGAATCCAGTTTTGCTGTGAGACTGCCATGTTTGCTTGCATCCTGCTTGTTGAGGTTACACACTGTGGTGGGTTCTATGGTAGTATCATTGGTTGGGTGAAATGAGTCGTATGAAATTTCTCTATATCAAAACAAATACCACAGCCATCCTATGGGCTATGGAACTAAGTAAATGACAGCAAAATATTTAGAAATCTCTCTCTTTTTTTTTTTTTTTTTACTCTATTAACATTCCCATGAACTATTTTAATTGAGCCCTGAAAAAAATGTGATCTCTCAAAAAGACCCTCCACCTATCACAAAATTTAGGCACACAGATGGTATGTTATTTAATTTTATTGCTCACTTGTAAACTGTTTAGAGTCCAGCAGACATATGTTGGGCATAATTAAATAGTTACTGCAGTGGTTTCCAGCACAGGCCAGATTATATCATAGATAAGCATCACAATAAAATACAGTCGACACTGGGATGTGCAGTACAAAGCAAGGTACCAGTGTCTGACCAACGCAGAGGCCATATGGGAGCAAAGAGCAACACACTACTGGCTGGTGAGCCACAACAGTAACTTAGTACTCTCAGTTTTACTGCCCTATTTTGTTTCTCACTAATGTCTTGGACCCCTAAGAATATTTTTCAGAAGCTTCTTGAGGTCTTACACATTACTTTGTCAAAAATCCCTCAACAGAGAACAGAATAAGTCAACCACCTACTAGCACCATTTGATCGTATTTGTCTACATCACGGATTCATTTATCTTGAAATCCAATTTCTTTTCCAGATGCAGGCAGCTGTTCAATGTTGGAAGGTTAACTTAACCGGATTCACAGTCTTTCCCTGGAGTCTGAAAGCCCTAACAGACCAGGAATACAAGTCAACACAGACTTGTACTGTTCCTATAATTATAACCATAATACTTTTGATACTCCATAATTGTGTAAACACACTGTAGCTATGAACACATACAATCCCATATCCTAAATAGGAAATCTCAATCTGCAAGGTAATTAGTTCTGACAAAGGATCGCACAAGAGCAAACAAGTGTCAACAATACAGAGTACAACCTGTACATTCAATAGATCTATCAGTATACTTAACAGTGCCATGCAGCTCAGTGCTTCAATACTAGTGCACCATGAAGAAACTACTGACACCACATCACCCCAAAATTGAGATGATACATTACAAACTCCCTAACTTCAGATCCATTAAGTAGCATTGCTGATATGTTTTTTGAAACTGTGCTACACTCTAACAAGAGCATACTCTATCACAAGCCTTACTAATGCCCTGACAACCATTGATCTTCACTGAGAAAGTCTTTAGCTTTTAGTACATGACGATGAATCTAGTGAATGTACTTTGTTACATTAGAGCATGTGAAAAGACCAGTGATCATGTACCTTGCTAAACATGTGCTTGAAACTGCTGCAGTATCATACACAATTTATCAATACTTTGTTCAGAGTATGTACACTGCAATATATGCACCCAAGTATTTGTCTGTTCCCTCAAGTCTACTGTGCAATTTTACATCTGCTGTCTAAAACAAGTTGTACTGGCTCAAAATCACTGCCCTCTTCACTAAGTTGCATGAATCCCAAAAGTATAATGCAAAATGTGCTTTTAATTACACAACTACTTAAATTATAGGAATCTGTGCATGATTATGCCAAATGCACACTGAGGTCTCTCGATTTCCAATAAAAGTTACCTGTACTGTACCAAAATAATGATCTCCTTTCTCATGCGTGTAACATATCAACTGGTGGGCATGACAAATGACATCATGCTCACCAGTCACTACACACTCACTTCAGACGCAATTCGTCAAGTGCGAGCTGATGCTTGGCATCAGTTGCGGTTGGACAGACTAAGAGATGCTGCAGGAACGTGAGAATGGATTCCAACACCTAAATTACTGTACCACACAACTTGCCATGTCCACTATTAACCCTTCCAGTATGATGGTTTATATTTTTAGTTTATTCTTACTCTTGCCACCTCCATTTGATTCAAATCAGCAAAGATACCCAACACTTAAAAAAAAAAAAAAAAAAAAACTATTCAAGCACACAGGAAGTCACATGGGACAAGAACCAGTGTTGAGATAACCAGCACGTTATATAACAGCATCTCTAGAACAGACAACACACACACACTGCCGGAACGCTGAGATTTCTATTTACTATACACAAGGGATCATATGAGGTATTTCAGCTAGTTTCAAGTTAAGAAACTCATTAAAAACAACAAACACCATTTACAGCCACAATCGCAACAGCTTGTTTCTTGAAGAACATCCTCTATGCCAACAAAGGTCACATTGCTCATAAAGTAATTATCATCCTAACCCTATAACCCACTGAAAAAATTCAGTGGGTAGGATCCAGACATAAAACAAGAGGGGGAAAAAAAAAATGGCAACAGCAGTTTACATCAAAAAGGGAGAAAAAGGGTGGGGGAGAGGGAGGGGAGTTTACATCTTAACAAGTGCAAATGGTAACCATTAATGCATGTGTTTTGGTTACTGCAAACTCCAGCTTCACCCGAGACTGCTGGAGGGTGACTGAGGAACGTTCACCTGGGTTTATCTGAGGAACTTCGAGGACAACTTGGGGGGAAGGGGGGATAGGGGCACCACCAGGAGGGCTTCATTAGACCAACTTAGCCTAGGCAGTTTTTTTTTCTTTTTCACATCAGGAACAAATCACATCAGCATATACAGTATGAAGAGTATACAAGGAATTCAGCAAGAGAAGCTATGTGAGTAGGGGAAAAGGAAGTAGTAGGACTGTCTCTTTGTGTATGTGGAGACAAAGGAAAACACAAGAGACTGTGGACAAGTGATCCTATCCAGATCAAAAGATTTCCTGACAGTTGTGACAATGAAAGAGATTGTCCATATACTTGATTCTGGCATTCTTTGCTCAGTGGTGCCACTGAGGAGAGATTTCCAGTGATTGCCACCAATGAACATCAAAGCTCCCATTACCTTGTCATCATATTAAGTCTCACTCTGATACTACATTAATATAATGGATTGTATTTTCGGTTGCATGTGTGGTTTCATAGCACTTCTTTCTGATCTACTTATTTTGCACACTACACATTTATATTCTCTTGTACATTATTTATATCCTTTTAAGATCACCATACTTTGTAATGGTGATATACAAGAGGATATTATGGTGCAAAAGGCAAAATAAATCATCATGGAAGAAGTCCTGTTTTCCAGAGCCACATAGAATATGACCCAATGCCACATGCTTTCCATCCTCAGAGGTTAATAGTGACACAACTTCTAATCATAGTGAACAGATCAGACAATGACCAGGAGAGAGGGACACACAATCCACTAATCCATGAGAAGTTGATGCATGACACTAATTTATGAAATGATAACGCAAGTAGCGCTAATTCATGACAGGTTGCTGTACAAAATGACAATTCATGAAGGCTGACGTACAATGTAACAACCCATGACAGACTGAGGTCCGAGCCAATTCAAGAGACACACGACATGGTGGTCTGGGCGAGGTTTAGTTGAGGTACGTGCACTACAGACTGATGCACAAATTAATTTAAGAGACACGTAACGAGGTATGCAGTCAGACCGAAGCTTTTTGAGGTACTTGCGGCAGACTGAAATATTTGTAAGTTTATGTGACACACGACACAGTTTGGAGGTTACTTTAAGTTCTAGCAATATAAACTGATGCATATACAGAATTATTTTACAACAGCTTGGTAAAGATGCAGGCAGAAGTCTGGCCATAATCTCTGCTGAATGATGTGTAATTTACACCTGTATCTAGGCCAATATTTAGTTGAGATACTTGCGGCAACGGCGTGTGCCACATGTGCAGGGAATTTTGTCTTCCTCGATGGGAAATTTGTAGTCATAAGTAAGCTCCTCCCCACGCAAAATTCTACGTAGGGCGAAGATTATTATATGCTTCTTCCCCAAGATGTCCACCACACGTGAATAGCAGTTGGGCTGTGGGGAATATCAAGATGAAGTCAGCAGCACATAAGCAGTACAGAAACAACACCTAACCAATAAACACAATAATTTATAACATTGAAGAAGAGGCTCTACTGCTCAGAATTCTTTATTTTCCACACATTAGAGATGGAAACTGACATGAACAGTACATAAACAGAATGCTGATGAGAACACGTATGGTGAAGACAATGAAATGAAAAACAGAGTGGAGGAGTATTTGGTGGTGGAAAGTTTGGAATGGTGATGAGGAGTGATAAATATGCCTTATAATTTTTTGTCACAGCCACCCTAGAGAAATCTGAGATTAGTACTCAGATCAAGGACTAATTTTCAGAGTGTCATATTGACCACTATTTAGAAATAAATCACTATCAAAATGATACCAAGCTTCCACCAAAATCCCTATACTAAGTTTGGCCATGGTAAAGCTACGTTTTCTATGAGTTGCAAACTTAACGAAGTGCCAAAATCATCTTACCACCTTCAAACAGTCAATGGAAACTGTTAATAGACAGAAATCTCATATGTAATACTGTGAGTCTCAGCTTGGGCTTTTGACCATTAAGATATGGCAGAATTCCTAGGCTAAAAATGAATAATTCTGTAGGTAGTTACCAAACTTGCAATCATACATCACTCAAATCATACTAGCTGTTTCCCTGGGTTGATGTTAGCCAACCTCATGCTACTGATCATAACTACCACACGCTGATGAGAAGCATATATCTGGTGGCACTGTGCACCCTGATGGAGTAGCTATGATATCCACCCAGGAACTAAATATTCTCACATTTCCCCTGTTTCATGCCGTGGGAAGGACCCTGGTCCGACTGTTCAGCCCTGGTTAGGGGCTGTCTCCCACAAGGGGTATCAGATCCCAACATAGTACAGTGTATGCATTGTACTGCATCTGTAAGACAGTCCCACAGAGAAAGTTGTTTATCTATGGTTCATGGGAAAGCTCAGCTAAAAAGACTACTTAAGCACCACCACCAATAACATAACAGAATCAGTAACAGCCAATCTCATTTTATCCCCTTCATGGCATACAGGCCAACGACTAAGCTAATGTAGCCTAGTATATTTAAGGGTAAATGACCATCCTACTTCCAATGGTGGCATTACATGGTTACAAAGCCTCCAGTCACCTTTTGGTATTAAATTCATGGGAAGCCATCATTCCCACTGGGGTATTCTAACCACCAAACCACCAAGCATCCTTAAATAAATTAATTCCACTATTAAATACTTACATCACAGGAATGGTTGATGAATCTGGCTGCATTTCCATGCATGGTGGCATCAATCACAGTGTCATCATCGATACGGAACATGTAGCAACCAATGCCTTTAGATTCATAGTCCTTCTCTCGCATATCACACAGGCTGGAACGAATAACCTGCAATGGAACACAGTCATCAGACAAACTACCAATGGGAAAGATGGGCCACTACTTTAATCATGAATTATTTTTCTTTTTAATTCTGCCACCTTCTGATGATTTTATGCAGTTTTAACTGAAAGAGTTGGGTACAGACTTCATTGATCTCTTCACTTCAACAGCTTCCCCTAAATTACATCCTACTGTACTGTCTGATTAGTAGCCAGAATAAAATATATACCTGTATTATGTATTTACCTAGCTGTGATATACAGGAAATGAGCTATGCTCACGGGGTCCTGTCTCTGTTTCTCAATAAAACAAATTTTGCTTTGAACTTGTTCAAGTTTTTAGACTGGACGATCTCTCTGTCCAGTCTATTCCACAGGTCTATGCATGGAAGCATATATTCTCTTCTCATATCCTTTGACTAATGCAAGAAAGCCTTGGTTTAATTATCCTTGTTCTGATGCTGTCTGCAACATGGAGAGGGCCTATAAAAGATACCCGAGCCAACCCACCCCTGAATCACATCTTGTTTATGTTTCTGCCCGGAATCATGCTAAGCCTGTTCTTCGCACTGCTAAAAATAATTTCATCCGTACTAAATGCTCTTAACTTTCCAACTCGAATTCTTCCCGCTCCTTCTGGCACCTTGCCAAAAACCTTTCTAACAACTTTATCTCATCATCCTTCCCTCCTCTTTTCTACTCTGATGGTTCTGTAGCTATTTTTTCAACTGATAAAGCAGATCTCTTTGCTCAGACTTTCTCCTCCACTTACACCTTAGACAATTCTGGTGCTGTTCCTCCATCACGTCCCCCCTCTGACCTCCTCATGGCTGATGATTAAAATTTCTTCAGATGATGTACTTTCTGCCACCACTGGCCTTAATAATAACATGGCATATGGACCTGATGGAGTCCCTCCTGTTGTCCTCAAGAACTGTGCTTCTGTGCTTACATCCTGCCTAGGTAAACTCTTTCACCTTTGTCTTTCAGCATGTACCTTTCCTTCTTGCTGGAAGTTCGCTCTCACTCAGCCAGTCCCAAAGAAGGGTGACCATTCCCAACCCAGTAACTATCATCCAATTACCATAATATCCTACGTCTCAAAAGTTTTTGAGTCGATTCTTAACAGAAAAATTTTAAAGCATCTTTCCTAACACAACCTTCATTCTGATCATCAGTATGGGTTCCATCATGGAAGCTCCACTGGCAATATTCTCACCTACCTTTCAGACTCCTGGTCATCCTCCTTTCAGGACTTTGGCGAAAGCTTTGCCATTGTACTTGACATCTCAAAGGCTTCTGATAGTCTGGCATAAGTCTTTAATTTCCAAACTGCCCTGTTACAGTTTCTATCCTTCTATCTGTGCCTTCATCTATAGCTTCCTTTCTGGTCGTTCTATAGCCGCTGTTGTAGACAGCCATCGTTCTTCTCCTAGATCTATCAACAGTGGTGTTCCTCAGTGCTCTGTCCTATCACCAACTCGCTTCCTTTTATACATCAATGACCATTCTAAGCTGTAAATCTAACCCTATCCACTCGTAAGCTGATGATTCCACCCTTCACCTTTCCATTCGGTTTCTGCAACGTCCATCTCAGCAGTTACTTCAATAAACAAGGGATAAGGCTATGGAGACACTTAATGTCTGACTTGGCTCGTATCTCTGACTGGGGTTAAAATAATCTTGTGGTTTTTAATGCACCAAAGACTCAGTTTTTACACCTATCAACCCGACACAATCTTCCACAGGAGTACCCAATAATGTTTAATAATATCCAGCTGAATCCTGCACCATCCTTGAACATGCTTGGGGTTTCATTCACTCGGGACTTATCTTGGAAAGATCATATTACATCTCTAGTAAAATCTGCTTCCATGAGATTAGGTGTGCTAAGCCGACTCCGTACCTTCGTTACTCCTGAACAGTTGTTGACTTTATACACGGGTTTTACTCGCCCCTGTGTAGAGTACAACTCACATGTGTGGGGAGGCTCCCCACACACTGTACAACTCTTTTCAATAGGGTGAAGTCAAAGGCTTTTCGTCTCATTAACTTTCCTCCTCCTACTGGCTCCCTTCAGCCTCTGTCTCTTCGCCGCACTGTTGCATCTTTATCTCCTTTCTACTGCTACTTCAATGGTCGCTGCTCCTTTGAACTGTCTGCTTGCATCCCTCCACCTCTACAATGGACACGTAGCACCCGTCTAGCAACAAACTCTCATCCCTTTTCTATCCAACTCTCTAATGCCAGAGTTAACCGTTACTCCCAATCCTTCATTTATGCAACAGGTCAACTCTGGAACTGTCTCCCTCTGTCCATATTTTCTACTTCCTGTGATCTCCAGTCTATCAAACGCAGTGTGTCCAGGCATCTCGAAATGAACGGATCTTGAATTTGGCTCTCTTTTGTATTGTTTTTGTTTTTTTCTTGGAAGGAATAGTTTACAGGTTCCTGGCCTTTGGTTCCTTCTTTCTTATATTAAAAAAAATATATATATAGGTAAGCCCTTAATTCACGCGAGGGTTACGTTCCCAGACCCTTCATGTATGTGGTAAATTCGAGTATATGTTCTGCCCTTGTGTGCACATAATTACGCATGTGTATTAAGTATATTACATCTGAATAATACTGTTTATGTACTACATACACCTTATAAACTATCATAAAGTGTGAAAAAAAACAAACATGTAAGAAACTTAACACTGACAGCTGACAAGCACAGGCATAGGTGGGGACACTTCAGCAGTCTGGTGCCCTAACCCTCACTGTCTCCCGTATGCTACGTTCTGCCTGCGAACAGTTGACTCATTCACCCCAAACATATGGTTCCGAGACAGTTCACAGGCATAGGTGGAGACACTTTAGCACAGTCTGGTGCACTAGCCCTCACTGCCTCCCGTATGCTACGTTCTGCTTTCTTTATTGTATGAACAGTTGACTCACCCCAAACATACGGTTCCGAGACAATTCACCGTCAAAACATGGACAATTCCCCGTCATTCTATAAATATACTTATTATTGATTTTAATACTTTAATAACCAATTTTCAGAGGGATTTTATAACTCATATAAGTAAAAAACTAGTGTATTGTACTTGCTAAATAAACTGGTATGTAAATAAATGACGGGGAATCATCCTGATGGCAAATTGTCGCCGACATTCCTTCCCTAAGTTTGTCCAACACTTTAACTTTGTCAGCAACATCACTTTACAAGTCCATTTTGGTGTGTTACCACATGCATCACTAGCACTACGCTTAGGCCCCATATTGGCAAAACAAGGCAAGGAATCACTGGAAGGCAGAAAAATAAGCCACAAATAACGATTTGCGAGTCACGCATGGTTCGACCGTCGGATTCAAACTGACTGTATGGTGCGTGGTAGACCGACCTCACACACACACACATATGTATGCACATGGGCAGCAGGTAGGCATTTTTATATTTTATTTATTTCTCCAGTATATTCAGATTATTTATTTGAATACTATAATTTTGTTTTAGTTACTGTATGAAAAATTTGTGGATAACCGAAATTGCGTGAAAAAAGTTCGCGTGAATTAAGGGCTTACCTGTATAGAAAACTACATTTCTTGATATCCTTTAAGCAGCTTGGCTTTTTCAGTTTCATTCCGTGTCCTCTTGTTACTCTCCTATCCCATACAAACAGATCTTCTCTGTCAGTTTTATCTACTCCCATCATGGCCCTGAACATTGCAATCATGCTGCCCCTCTCTCTCTTTTCCTCTAAGGAAGGCAGATCCACACCTTCATGTTAACCTGCCCCGTGCCAATGATGAACACGTATGTCGGCCCCTATAAATGCGGACAGTGCCAATGATGTACATGTACGTCCGCGATCTGATATACAGTACTGTATTTGCCAAAACTCAAAAATTCAAATTACACGCCAAGAAATCGGTAGGGATATTCTTGCGCCTCTCTAGGCCTCACCCACCAGGAATGAGTCATCACCACACACCTGGGCCCATGTGGGAGTGTGCCATGTCAGTTTGATTTTGACAGTGAGTGAGGATCAAGGCGCATCGTGATCTAGCTCAGCGCGAGATTGACTCTCTCCTTGAGGTGCCCCATGATGGGGAAAGCGATTCCCCATTAGATGACGATCTGGCTGACAGGGATTACATTCAACCAGACTCTGGATCAAGCAGTGATGAAGAAGTACCATCCCCCAGGAGGGCGAAATATATGAAGGTGAGAATGTTATCCTCCCATGCAGCCCCAACATCACCACCCCTTCCCACCACCCCCTCCACCCTCAACCTATGACGATCACTCTAGTGAGGATGAGTATCGGAAGGATCCTAGTGCTATATACATTCTGCCAAAGTGGGTAGGATCCCCCCTTAAAGGGTTGAAGGCCAGGAAGGATTTACAAACTAAAAAATACAAGAGGAGTAGTGCATTGTTTTACTCACATGGGGCACGGAGGAGCGTGCCAACTGACCTCAAAAAGGCCTGAGTCGTCACAGCCCAGCACCTCCGGCACACGTGACCTTCCCCATGAAAATTCCCCACCGCATTTTAGTGCTTCCTCCTCCCTTATTGGTAGTGTGGGGATGAAAGGAAAGGGGAAGGGGAATGGAAAAGGGAAAGGCAGGGGTAAAAAAAAGGTGAGAGTCAGGAGGAAGGTGAGGAGGAGGGAAATATTCCCCAGGTGACCTCCATCTTCCTCCCCATCCTGATGACGGGGACGGTGGTGGTGATGGTGATGCAGAGGATGAAGTGTTGTGCGAGTGGGAGGATAGGAGCAATTTTGTTCCCATTCACCAATCATTCACTTGTAGGGACACGGCAGGCTGTACTGTTCCCGAGTTCAACCAGTCCTCTAGGAGGATTAATTTCTTCAAAAACTTCTTCACTAGAGAGCTGGTTCTCAGAATCTGTACACTTTCTAACGTGTATGCAGCATTCTGCCGTAGCACAGCCCCACAAAACCCCATAGCTGGCTGTTTGATGTCGACACATCTGTCAACGAGTTGTACCTGTTCCTGGCGTTAGTTCTATTGATGGGACAGATAAAAAAGAATCAGTTACCTTCATACTGGACTGTGGACCCCCTTATGTCAACATCCTTCATTGGAAGAGTTATGGGGAGAAACAGATTCCAGTAATTCTCAGCCGACACCATTTTTATGATAATAAGGACCCCAGCAACGCAGGCAACACCAAATGCGCCGAATTTGCCTAGTGTCTGATCACCTGAGGACGTGATTCTCATCCTCTTTCTCTCCCTACAGAGACCTGATCATAGACAAGAGTCTTGTGTTATAATGGGGGTACATTGCCTTCAGGCAATATATCGCAAGCAATAGACACAGCTTTGGGTTCAAAATTTTCGTCACATGTGACTGTAGGACCAGGTATATGCAGGACATAGTCCTGTACACCAGAGCACAGATGGAAATCACAGAGGATAGGACTTTCGGTTTGTCTGGTGCACTTGTGAAAACAATGATGCAGCTGTACGTTCATCGTGGGCACATCCTGTACCTGGACAACTGGTACACTAGCCCACTTCTCACTTGGTATGTGCAGCAGCAAGAGACTGGCATCTGCAGTACTGTGGAAAAAAAAACAGGCAGCACATGGTACAGGTGGGCAGGAAACTGGAAAGGAAGGAGGTAGTGTTTTTTCAAGCCAATAATATCCTCGCCACTACCTGGCACCGGAACAGCGAGGTACACCTCCTTTCAATGGTTCATCGCCCTCAGATGCATATCACAAAGACCACTGATTAACGCAGTGAAAAACGTGCGCACGTTTGGAAGCCTGAGGCTGCAATTGATTACAATATCAATATGCGTCAGGTAGACCAGTCAGATGCAACGATATCGAGTGTCGCGTGTACGGGGCCCATGATGAAGAGGTACAAGAAACTGTTCTTTCACCTGCTGGATGTAACAGTTTTGAAAGCTCACCTCCTCCACGTCCACACCACAGGATCCTCTGACTCTTTCAAGGACTTCATAATGGAGCTGAGAGGGAGCTGATTGGCCCTCATGGCAGTGATCATATCCCTAGGAAACATTCAACTAGTGGGGAAAATCCCCTACGCCTCACCAGATGTCATTTCCCCGAGGCAGTGATGGCGCCAGGTGTGAAGAGGAATTCTCAATGCAGGAGTCACGTGTGCCAACACAACACTGTACCGCCCAGAAAACAGCGAAAAGACTCGCGTTACCGGAGTGTGGGGTGTGATGTGGGGCTGTGCCTCACACCCTGCTTCAAAGAATACCACAACCTACTCCACTTTTGAACTACGTGGTGTGTGCGATAAAAGACGCAAGTGAAATGTATATAAACGTAAATAATATGTAATGATAATTATCTCATAAGTGTAATATGATACGAAACTAGTGTTAGTGATATTATAATAGTAAGTGAAGTAAAATAAGTTAAGTGTGTGTGTGTGTGTGTGTGTGTGTGTATTTACCTATTTGTAGTATACAGGAATTGAGCGACGCTTGTGTTGTCCTATCTCCATATCCACATTTATCTAGTTTACTTTTACACACATGAATGTTTTTCTCCTGCACCACCTTTTTGTCTAAGTCGTTCCAAATACTTATGTATTTACCCAATATACCTAATTGAGATACACATGAAATATGCTATGCTCGTGGGTTCCCATCGCTGTTTCTCAGTAAGTCAAATTTAGCTTTAAACTTGTTTAAGTTTTTAGACTGGATGATCTCTTTGTCCAGGCTATTCCATAAATCTATACTTCTGTAAGGAAAGCTATATTTCTTGATATCCTTCAAGCAGCTTGACTTTTTCAATTTCATTCCGTGTCCTCTTGTTGCTCTCTTATCCCATAAAAACAGATCTTCTCGGTCAATTTTATCTACTCCCACCATGGTCCTGAACACTGCAATCATGTCTCCCCTCTTTCTCCTTTCCTCTAAGGAAGGCAAATCCAGCTTTTCCAGCCTCTCTCTGTATGACAGATCTGCCAGACTGGGGACCATTTTGGTTGTTGTTCTTTGTATTCTCTCAATCTTGTTTATATCTTTCTTTTTGTGTGGGGACCACACTACTGCTGCATATTCTAACCTGGGGCGGATCATGGCCACTATCAATTTTTTCATCATCTTCTCATCCATATAATGAAAAGCTACTCTTATATTAGTCAGGAGTTTCTACGTCTCTCTAACGGTCTTGTTAATGTGTGTTTCAGGTGACAAACTGTCCTGGACCAGCACTCCCAAGTCTGTCTCTTCTCTCGCTTTTGTGATTGGTTCATTACCCATCAAATAATTCAGTGATGGCCTCTTGGTACTTTTACCCATTTCCAATATTTTACATATTTTTGCAGTGAATTTCATTTGCCACATCTGGCTCCATTTGTGTATCCTATCCAGATCCTCCTGCAGCATTTTACAATCCTCCTCAACCTCTACCTTCCTCAAGATCTTTGCATCATCAGCAAACAGATTTGCATAACTGTTCACTCCATCTACCATATCCATACATCCATCATCTAATCCTACGTTGCCCCATGAGAAGCGTAGGAGCCCGGAGCTAGGAAAGTTGGTCCTGGCATTTAAGATGAGAGTGACCAGCCTCACACATCCCCAAGTGGCATTATGTGAGCAATAAACCCCAACCACCCCTTGGATATAAACCTTCACCGGCTCAATCCGATTGGAGCACCTTTATTACCCACTAAACCACCAGGAGCCAAAATTTGGTTATATGGTTACCACCCAGTGTAGTAAATGGTTTTCTGGTGTACAGGAAACCATTTGGCTCAGATCATGTATGTAAATCAGGAACATTACTGACACCAACACCGAGCCCTGTGGGACTCCACTTGTTACTTCCCTCCATCCAGACATGCTATCCTTTATTACTGTCCTCATTTGTCTCTCTCTCAGAAAGTCTCTCATCCACTCCAGGAGGTTTCCCTTCAGTCCTCCTATATGCTCTAGTTTCCACATTAGTCTCTTATGGGGTACGGTACCTTGTCGAAGGCCTTCTCCAAATCCAAATACACACAATCCACTCAACCATCTCTCTCCTGAAGCACATATATGGCTCTTGAGTAAAAACTCAACAAGTTGGAAACACATGACCTTCCACTTCTGAATCCAAACTGACTATCAGCCAAAATATCCATCTCTTCCAGATATTTTACCCATCTATCTTTCAGAAAGCTCTCTCACAATTTTGCGACAATGCTGGTTAGGGACACTGGTCTATAATTCAGGGGTTCTTCCCTGTTTCCTCCCTTATAAATTGGTACCACATTTGCCCTCTTCCATTCCTGAGGCACTTTCCCCTCTTCCAGAGAACACGCAATTAAACTGGGAATCTTATCCGCCAGTTGTTTTCTGCATTCCTTCAGTACCCAATTAAAGATCCCAACTGGTCCTGGGGCTTTCCTTACATCTTGAGTTTCCAGTAATTTATATACTTCCTGTACTTCCACTTTTATCACTACATTTCTAGTCACTCCCTCTCCTTCCACAAACTCCTTTTCCTTAGTGAAAACCGATCTGAAACATTTGTTCATTATTTCTGCTTGCATTGCCGCATCTTTATAGACCTCTCCTTCTACTTTCAGTTTGGTGATTCCTTCCTTTTGTTTCAATTTGCCATTGACAAATCTATAAAACAGTTTGGGTTCATCCTTACAAATGTCTATTATACCTTTTTCAAAATTCCTTTCTTCCTCTTTACATATTCTTGTGTATTCATTTCTAGTTCTTTTATATTCTACCTTTGTTTTGTTGTTACCTCTCTTTCTCCAATTGTTCCACACTGTGTCCCTCTCTTTTTTTGCTATCATACACCTCCTATTAAACCACTCCTTTTTCCTGTTTTCTTTCCCCCTTACTCTTGGCACAAATTTTTCCACTCCCGAATTATACTTCCTCTGTATCTCTGAATTTTCTCTAATCTGCATTTTCAAAAAATTTTCTCAATCCTGTAAAGTTTGCTTTCCCAAAGTTATATCTTCCCTGCCTATAAAGCTCGTCTCTTGGCTCCACGTTCCCTGTTATCATCTGAAACTCAATGACCACATGATCACTTTTCTCAATAGGACACAGATATTTCAAGGATTCTATTACATCGGGTTCTTTGGTAAACAGTAAATCTAGTCATGCTGGTGTGTCCTCACCTTGGAACCGTGTCTCTTCTCTGACCCATTGCGTCATCACATATTCATTGTTATATATAATAATATAGTGCTCCACGAATCTTCGCTGCCTCCTGAGTCCCATTCCTCCCAGTTCACCTCTTTACAACTGAAGTCACCCATTAAATTATATTGTTGCTTTTCTCAATCTTTTTCTGTAAATAACTAGCCATGTCTGACAACATTTCCTGGTATTCATCATCACTCCACGCTCTTGTCTTAGGGGGAACATACACTACCGCCATATCTCTCTTGCTATTCTCACCAGTTTCTAATTTCACATTTATCACTTTCACCCTGCCTTCTCCCATTTCCACGGTATCTACATTTATGTTGTTCTTCACTGCTATCATCATTCCTCCTCCCGCTTTTTCTTTTCTGTCCCTTCTCCACAGTTTGTATTTACCATCTCCCATATGAACATCAATATCTTCTCTTAACTTGGTCTCTACAAAGCACATAACGTCAGGTTCATGTCTATCTATCTATCTATTGCCAGACGCCTCGATCCCGTTCGGGGTGGCCACAAACAAATCGCCTCCACGTTGCCCTGTCCCCCGCCATTTCACTGCCCTGCTCCCAACTCACACCCCCCTCTCTCATATACCTCTCCCCCCCATCCCTCCATCTCATCCTCGGCCTCCACCTCCCTCTCCCCCCCTCCACCTCACTCACATACACTCTCTTCGTCAGTCTCCCACCATCCATCCTCTCCACATGGCCACACCACCTCAGTGATTTCCTCCTAATGCTTCCTATCACATCCATATCCACACCACAACACTCCTTTATATCCTCATTTGTCAGCCTGTCTCTCCATGTAACTCCACAGGCTCCTCTTAAATAACTCATTTCCACTGCTCACACTCTTGACTTGTGTCCTTCCAACAACGTCCAAGCTTCACTTCCATATGTTACAGCTGGTATCACAACATTGTCATCCAATAACTTTTTCACTTCCATGCTCACTTCCCTGTTTCTTATCACTGCTTTTAAGGAACCAGCAGCCTTTCTTCCCTGCTGTACCCTTTCAAGCACTTCATCCTCCAAATCTCCATCCGTACTCATCACACTACCCAAGTACTTAAACGTACTCACAGTTTCCAATTCCTCACCATCCAACCTCACTGTACATTCACTGACTTCACCTCTCTCAAAGACCATCACTTTACTCTTCCCTACATTCACCTTTAGATTCCTTTTCTTACACACTCTCCCAAACTCATCCACCAAGCCTTGCAGCTCCCCTTCGTCTTCACTCAAGAACACAGTATCATCTGCAAACAACAGTACAGGGAGTTTCCAAACACTACCCTCTCTCACCAGGGCCACTCCAACATCCACTACCCTACCTTGTACCTCTTTTATTGCCCCATCCATATACAGATAGAACAACCATGGAGACATGACACATCCCTGTTTCAACCCAACCTTCAAAGAGAAAAATTCACTCAGTTCACCATCCACATGAACTGCAGCCTTAGCACCATCATACATACTCTTCATAGCATTCAACAACTTCCCATCTACTCCATATATTCTTAACACTTTCCACAATCCTTGTCTATCGACCCTGTCATATGCTTTCTCCAAATCCATTAAAGCTGCATACAACTTCTTTCCCTTCTCTAGAAACATTTCCACTAAAGATCTATGAATAAATATCTCATCTACACAACCTCTTCCCTTCCTAAAGCCTCCCTGTTCTTCTCCAACTAATTCCTCTGTTATTTCCCTAACTCTGTCAATAAGTATCCTACTGTACACTTTTCCTATTATACTAAGAAGACAAATGCCCCTACGATTACCACACACTTCTTTTTCCCCTTTTCCTTTACACAAAGGAATAATTATACCTGACTTCCAATCCTCCGGGACTCTACCTTCCTCCCAGGCCAACCTGCACATCTTCCACATCCATTCTACTACTATCTCTCCCCCCTGCTTCAGCATTTCACCACACACTCCATCAATTCCTGGGGCTATCCCCAATTTAACTTTCTTCATTGCTGACACAACTTCTATCCTACTGATTTCTTCCTGTCTTCTCAGCTCCCTCCTTCTCCCAGCCACTTATACTCGCATTACTTCCATCCTGTACGTTCAACAATTCCTTAAAGTGTTCTCTCCATCTGCTCACTTTTTCTCCCTTCTCCACTAGTAATCTACCATTTTTATCTTTCACTCCCCCGCTAACTTCACTTCCACCCTGTCTTACTCTCTTCACCTCTTTCCAGAACATTTTCTTACAGTCCCTCCACTTTACACTCAAATTCCTCATCCACTCTCTTCTTACTCTCTCTTACTAATCTTTTCATCTCTCTCTTCCTTTCTACATATAACTCTCTCTTCCGCCACTCAACTTCTTCCACGCCCCTATTTCTCATCCATTCATTGTATGCTTTCTTCTTTTGTGCCACAGCCCATCTCACCTCTTCATTCCACCACGCTGTTCCTTGCACACCCCTCCGTCTTCTCTTCAACCCCCACACCACATCACATGCTGCACATATTTCTTCTGTGAATATCCTGAACGCACCTTCCACGACCCCCATCTGCTCCTATTCATATCTGCCCAATCGTTCCTCCACTTCTCTCTCATATTCTGCCTTTTTCTGATCCTCTTGTAACCTTTCCACTCTCCTTGCAAATACTCTTTCTTCCTGTCCTTCCCATCTTCTATTTCTCCATCTTATGTGGATCTTGATTCTGGCCACTACCAAGTAGTGGTCAGAAAGTACACTCCCCCAACCTCTATAAGCTCTTGCATCCATTACACATCTTCACATCCTTTCATCCACACACACATAATCAATCATTGCCTTCCTTTCATTCAGTTCACCACCCACCCTTCTCATCACTCGCTATGTATACCTGTGGATCATTTTGTGCCTGATGAGGGTAATGGCTATCACCAACCCCTTCCCAGCACAAATGTCCACTAATGCACTGCCATTCTCATCTATCTCAGCAGGCACACCCCACTCACCAACTATTCCATCCACCTTCACATTTCCTACTTTACCATTCATAACACCGATCAAAAACATTCTCTCATTCCTTCCAAACATTTCCATGCACACTTCCACATTTGTCCAGAACTCTTCTCTCACTCTGCTTGCATGATCTTGCATTGGCGCATACACGCACACAATCGCTCACATTTGCATTCCAACTTTCAATCTTACCCACACAATCCTTGACCCAACTGATCCATACTCTCTTATGTTCTTCTTCCATCTTTTACTCACAACTATACACACTCCTTCTTTTGCCCTATTATTCTCATCTACTCCTGCACATATACCCCATCCATTAAGGGGGAGGCGGTGGCTCAATCGGTAGAGAGGTGGCCTGCAGTCCTACTGGACCCAGGTTCAGATCCCCACTGGGGCAGGGAACAGTTTAAGGATTTGAATTTCATTAAATCAGGCTTTACTGATTTACCAGAAGACCCGCCAACATGTCATAAAAATACCCTCGCTAATATCAATACACCAGTCCTGTATGAGACAGCCCTAGCATGTATTCAATATGGACGGTGGGTGTTAGCGCCAAAGTGGTGACATGTAGAGGCGTATGGTATGTAGGAGGACTGCTGGGCCTTGATAGCAGGCTGTGAAGCCTATGCCCTGAGTCGGACACACACACACACACACATGCACGCACACACACACACACACACACACACACACACACACACACACACACACACACACAAAATCCCATTCTCTCACACTCTCACCTCTCCATTTAGTTTCAGTTACTCCACATACATCAACTTTCGCACCCTCAAGCATCTGGACAATCTCTCTCTTTCACCTCATCAACAAAAAATTTTTTATTTCTAGCCTTGCCGATATTAAACCATCAACATTAGTATATGCCACCTTCACATTATTTTTGATGTTTTTTATACCCTCTTTTCTCCTTCTCTCCGTCGGTACCACTTTCTTAATTTCTGATCCATGACTCTCCAATAAAACACTGTCTTCTCTTCCCCCACTCTTTGTTCGTTTTTTACCTTTGCTTCCTTTATTAACTCCTTTATTTTAGCTCTTTCTTCCTCATTTGCATCTCTCCTTATCCAAACATTTCTGAACCCTTCCTTGTCTGATAATTTCCATGTTCTACTGATAATTTTGTTTACTGTTGCCTGGGACTTAAACTTTACCTTTAAAGGCCTTGCCCCTCCTTCCTCGTACTTTCCTAACCTAAACACCTCTTCAGTCTCTTCTTGAGCTTCGTTGTTTTCCTCCATAACTACTAGTATTATTTCTTTAACTTTACTCAGTTCTTCTCTTTCTCTTTCTGATCCTATTGTCATACATTTTTCTTTAACTCTTACAATTATTAGACATTTTTTCTTATCTGCTACATCCCTAACTATAGATTCTCTACTTCTCAGTACCCTAACCACTTCCCTCTCTACCTTTTCCTTGCTTTGCTGTTCTATAATCTCTTTCAAATTTACATTTCCTTGTTCCTGAATTTTCTTCCATCCCTTATGTTGCTCCTTGATTTCTTTAATGTGCTCGTCCTGTATTCTTGATTTGGATTCATACTCATCTAGTTTGCTTTTCATCCTGTCCCTTTCTTCTTCCAACCTCTTATTCTCCCTCTCAAGCTGTTTTACTTCATTAGAGGCAGATTCACTGCTCACTTTTAATTCTGTAACTTCTCTTTCTTGTTCATCATTGCGTGTACAAACTTTTTCCAGTTTATTCCGTAGAATTTTAATCTCGTTTTCCTGCTTTATGGTCCGTTCCTTTAACTCTCTAATTACTATCCATGCTTTTTTTTATCTCCTGGACATTCCTCTCTGCTGTTTTCTCTATTTCTGCTACTCTTGTTTGGTTCAACTTATTACTTCCATTTCCCACATCCTCTTCAGTGAAGCCCTCAAATCCTCTCTTGCCAGTCGTAAACAAAGCACCGTCCTTTTCCGCCATAATTCAACCACATGGAAACGTTCTATTTCCACTACGTCTTGTTCTTTTTATGACCGAAACTGCGGTTTTCCTTAACTACTGTCCAACGGGACCACCACTCACACACTCATTTACATAATCACAAATAGGCTGGTCTCCTTTTTGTCGCTGATTCAGTGATTGTTTCTCCACGATCCAGGAAGAGCTCTGTCTGTGTGTGTGTGTGTGTGTGTGTGTGTGTGGGGGGTGCGTGCATGTGTGTAAGTGAAACGGCACAGCACGAATATCTTGCCGTGTGAGAAAAGAGAACGGTAGTCTGTTGAGTGTGCGAGAAAATATACTAAGTGAAATGACATGGCGCGAATATCTTGCCGTGCGAGAAAAGAAAACAGTAGTGCGTTAAGTGTGCGAGAAAACACCAAGAGTGCATAGACTAGGAAAAGAATTATAAGCTGTGTGGAAAACAAATATAACGTACAGTATAATACGTGTGGGCACAGACTTTCTACCTCAAATATGTAGAATAAGAACTATTACGAACATTATATGGGCAATCCAACACACTCACTCGCTTGTCACTGTGCACCAACGTACATAACTATGATTGGGGACACTTCCTATATCATCTATATACCCAACAAGAGTGCCCTTGGCTCGAATAGCATAGTTACCGATGAAGAAAATGCATAGCTCCTGCCTCCTCTTGCTATGTGGCAGTGGCAAACAGTGAGGTCTACACCAAAGTTTTCAGCTGCCTGCTCAGGGAGAATAGACTTCAAAATCGACCTAAATGGCTTCTGTGAGTACTTTTATGGTTGTTCTCATCATTTCAAACCTATTAAAAAAAAAAAAAAAAAATTGGGGGGGGGGGGGAAGCACCATGGCTCCATGAGGGTCCAAAGTCTGCCAGTTTAAGGGCAATGATGATGATGATGAAGAAAATGACGACAATGGATAAAGTAACATACAATAAATAGCTCCTGGATGTGGAAGACCATCAATATGATCACAGTGGTATGATATGCCAGGAAAATAGTTCAGGCAGAGGTGATTTATATTTAACACATAGAGAAGCACAAAAATACAGTACCCTCGCGTCCAACACGGTAATATTGTCATGCATGGGTCACGTGTTGGACCAAAAATGTGTTGGACTAACAACAGAGCTTATGGGGAAAAATGAATTATGTCAGCAACCCTAGGAAAAGTCACCCTAAATACCTACCATATACCTATAAATATATCGGTACTATTGTAATTATAATAAATGGTACTGTGCTATGAATGATAACTAACCTTGTAGGATAGTGTTGGTGGGCTTGCTGGGAATGGAAGGTGGTATCCAAGGCTGTAGTTAGTCCTACTGGGTCCCCGGAGGATGGCTGCTGGGGTCACTAACAGGTAATGGCTGTTGCTCCTCCTCAACCTCCCTCATAAATCCTTCGAAATCACACTCAGAATCACTATCTTCATCCACAGCCATGGAAGGTCCTGCTTCTGCCTGTCCTAGCACTCTGTAATCCTCGGCAAACAGCATGCTTCTCACACTGTTGCCAAAGCCCCGTCTCGTGACTGTGGAAAGTGATCGCTGTTGCTGACTCGGTAGAGAATAAGGAGAAGCAACTTTGTTTATAAACTGGTACACACGCCGATGAGAAAGGTTTCAAAACAATTGATATTTATTCTAAAATATTAATATGTATTCAGTGTCAGGCTAAATGTTCAATGCTGTAGTACGATACATTCTCTGTCGAGTCGCCTGGGTTTTGGTCACACTGTTTTGCCCGTCGTATCCTCGGCAGGAATCCATCCAGATGAATTCCAAATGCCCGTGGTATCGTCGGCAATTTTACCACGTTACCGTTCCGATTTACCATCGTATCCTCGGCAAACCTGGTATGAAGTGCCGTGTGATAGCCTTCAGCTGCCAGGATCTTGTCTTGGTTTTTTATTATGATCCTCACGTTGGCTTCATTCATGTCGTAGGCCTTGGCAATGTCAACTTTCCTCTCCCTTTTCTTCTTCCTCTCAATGTTTTCTAGCTTGGTGGCCTGAGGGAGGTGCCGACGCTTCTTGGGGTTCTCAGAAGGCTTCCTAGGCATCGTGAGCAGGGTAAAATGCAGTAACAAGGGCAGAAAATGCAGCAAGAAAAAAGCACCTTCCAATGCAATTATGCGACTGAGTGGCACTGTGGCAGGAGAAATTTAAACAAAACATCACGTGACACCAGAAGCGTTTTTAATTGGGCGGCATCACGATCACGTCACGATAGCGGGCGGGGAAGGCTACTTGATCAGAAGTTTTCATTGGCTATCATCATCATGGGAATGTCCAGTATGACCGTGTTGGACCGGGGGTGATCGTGCTAGAGTTGAACTCTGCGGATTTCGCCCACTTCTCGGAGCTCTGTGCGTGTTATGCTAACACACTCGTGTTGCAGTAATTAAATCGTATTAAATAATACTAATTATTTGCTCTCCGTGCTGGACCTGAATTGTGCTGGACTAACGCGTGTTGGACGCGAGGGTACTGTATAAAGATGAGGTGCAGTAGGATCCATAACCAAGGACAGAGAAAGAATAAAGAGAAAACTACCATGATTATCATTCACACACCATTCAAGCCCACAGAATCCTCACTCCACATCAAAGGCTTCATCATCTGCACATATTTTTGGATGTGTTTTTCCTTATAAATGCACTGTGCATACAAATACCTGCAATCAACCCTTGTAATGTGCTCCTCTGTACATAATTCATCCAACCAACTCAATCCCACATCAAT